>NC_072423.2:63000000-63222500 GCF_028878055.3 Symphalangus syndactylus | reverse complement strand
GGAGAGACAATGACTGGGACAGCCAGGCAGGGCTGAGGGCCCATTTGGATTTCCAGCAGCGCCCTCTGTCCTGTTGTGTGACCCCTCCAGCAGTAGGTACTGGGAAAGCAGGTGGCTGAGTTCATCCAGGGCTGAGGCTCTGCCAGACAAGAACAGTGCAGCAAGGATGTTGAAGGTAATGGCAAAAAATAACTGGAATGCAGAGAAATGAAGCCAAAGCTGATGAGGAGGGAAGGGAAGAGAGGAGAGGGTGGACAGACTTGGGTAGAGAGGACAGAACAATGACAGGGCATCCTGGTGATGTTGAGAAAAAGTCACAGGGAATAGCTAAACAAGCCAGCTGCAGGGATGGCACGGTGTGGCTGGAGAGCAGGGTTCTGGAGTTATTGGTTTTTCCATGTGTGGCATGGGCCTGGGTGGGTGAGGCTGAGTGGAGAAGTCTTACATTTCCAGTCTTGTCACTCCTCTGATGAGTTTCAGACCAATATATCCATCTGCCTAGATGTCATTTCTCCTTGGATTCACATGCTCCAAACCAAACTCTTGGGCTCAGACATCAAAGCCACTCAAAAATGGCTCTCTGAGAAGTAGAACTACCATAGGATCCAGTAATCCAACTTTTGCGTATAGACCCAAAAGAATTAAAAACAGAATATTGAAAAGACATTTGCATAGCTTTATTCACAACAGCCAAAGGTGGAAACAACCCACACGCCCATCAACAGATGAATGGATAAACAAAATGTGCTATATACATAAAATGGAATATTATTCTGCCTTAATGAAGGAAGGAAATCCTGACACATGCTACATAGATGAACCTTGAGGATATTTTGTTAAGCAAAAGAAGCCAGACACTAATGGACAAATACTATAAAATCCACTTATATGAGATACTTAGTCAAATTTAGGGACAGAAATCAGATTTGCAAGATAAAAAGTTTCTGGAAATGTATTTCACAATAATGTGAATATGCCTGATACTGCTGAACACCTCGAAAAGGGTTAACATGGGGCCGGGCGCGGTGACTCATGCCTGTAATCTCATCACTTTGGGACGCCAAGGTGGGCAGATCACCTGAGGTTAGGAGTTGGAGACCGGCCTGGCCAACATGGTGAAACCCGGTCTCTGCTAAAAATACACACAAAAAAATTAGCTGGGCATGGCGGCAGGTGCCTGTAATCCCAGCTACTTGGGAGGCTGATGCGGGACAATTGCTTGAACCCGCGAGGTGGAGGTTGCAGTGAACCGAGACAGGGCCATTGCACTCCAGCCTGGGCAACAAGAACGAAATTCCGTCTCAAAATAAAATAAAATAAAAAATAAAAATAAAGGGTTAACATGGGGGCTGAGCACGGTCAGCGAGAGAATCACTTGAGGCCAGGAGTCTGAGACCAGCCTGGGCAACAGAGAACTCTGTCTCTACAAAACATAATAATAAAAAAATGAGCCAGGTGTGGTGGCATGCACCCGTGGTCCCAGCTACTTGTGAGGCTGAGATGGGAGGTTGAGACTGCAGTGAGCCGTGATCGCATCACTGCTCTCCAGCCTGGGCACAGAGAGACTCTGTCTCTGAAACAAACAAAACAAGAGGGGCTAACATGGTAAATTTCATGTTTCTTATCAAGTAAAAGGCTTGCTGACCCACAATCTAAATTAGGTTTCCCTGTTACTAGCAAGGAGTGAAGGATGTGCTATCCCAAAATATGTCCAAAAATTGGTATATTATTTTGAGCTAAAAACACTGGAGAAATTGTAGTTTCAGAAAGGGCTAGATGACCTGTCGTTTCCTACAGGGAATAAGCAGTTAAGATTCCTCTGGGAGTGGCACCCTCTCCGTACCCGGGTCAGAAATTAGCCCTTATCACCAGAGACTGGGAGCTGGGGCTGCAATGGACCTGAATAAATGAACTTCCCAAGTAACACTTATCTTCCACTAATTTTACACCCTCCCCAATATTTCTCCTAGTGACTCCCTTAGAAATGTATCGCCCCTGGCCAGATGCCTTTTGTGCTTTCTTCTCAAATGCATCATTCTTTGTCTAAAAAGTATAAAAGCATCTTGCTTTGGCCACTTCTTCAGACCTCACTCTCTTTTGAAGGTCCCCATGAAAAATTAATAAAATGTGTATGCTTTTCTTTTGTTTATCTGCCTCTTGTCAATTCGGTTTCTGGCTCCAGCGGAAGAGCCCGCAGAAGCGCTGAGGAGGCTGGAGACGGTGTCTGGCGCCCCTACACCTGCTCAGCGAGCCTTCAGCCCCTTCTCCCTGACGAAGCTCCCAGAGGCTGGAACTCTGGCGCGGGAGGCGCTTGGGAAATCCTCCCGAAAGCAAGGAGGAGCCTTTCCTAGACCGGGAACGGTCCCACGCGGGGGGACAGGCTGGCGCAGGGGCGACCGAGCCGGGCGCAGGAACCGAGCCGGCCACGCCGCCCTCGGTCCGCGGGGAACCACGCGGGCTTCCGGGTCACGCCGCCGCGTTCCGACCGCCCTCGGGGAGAGGGGAGGAGCCTCCAGCACCAGGCGGGGCGTCGTTAAGGCCGGTGGGCCCCACCGCAGCCAGACGCTGCCCGTTTAAGCACAGAGGGCCGCGGGTCACGTGGTGGGCGGGGTGGGGGCGTGGCACCAGGAAGCGGCGTCCGCGCCGGGCCCAGAGCCTCAGCCGCAGCCGCCGCCACAGTGCGGGCCGGGCTCCACCGCGCGTCCCGCTCAACGCTGGCGACCGCTCCCGGTGCCCCCGCCGCGGGCGCGGCGCCCGCCATGGGCGAGGAGGACTACTACCTGGAGCTGTGCGAGCGGCCGGTGCAGTTCGAGAAGGCGAACCCTGTCAACTGCGTCTTCTTCGATGAGGCCAACAAGCAGGTCCGCCGCGCCCGCGCTTCGTCCGCCGCGCCCGCGCTTCCTCCCCCGCGCGGCCCTGCCGGGGTCGTGGGCGCGCCAAGGCCGGTCCCGCGCGACCAGGCCCGAGCGTCCCCTCCTGTCCTGTCCTGTCCCGTCCCGTCCCAGCGCGGGAGGCGGCGCGCGCTCCTTCCTTGTTGGGTGGGCTCAGCCGCGACCAGGTGTCCTCGCAGGTGACCTCGGGGCTAGACCCCCGAGCCAGCTGCGCGGACGCAGTGGCCCGTGGCCGGTGTCTCAGTTGTTGGCGCGCCCGTCTTATCTAGGCTTCTTTTGTTGTCTTTGTCATTAGTTACACTCGTAGTCAAGGGTTTAGACGTCGAGATTTTCATTTTCCTTGGAATTCTGTAAAGGGGGAAAAGACTGTACTTCAGGCCTATCAGCGGCGCCGATGCGCGAACCGGCCTTAGAACTTTGGAGCCTCGGGGACCCGACACGGTGTCACGGTGGGCCACACTTGGAGTGGCATCCTTTTCGCTCTCTGCTCTTGGTTTTTAAAATTCACATGAGCAGCCAAACATCTGTACCCTGATATGTGCCTTGTTACTTTAGTTGAACCCAGGGTGGTGTATAACAGAAATAATCGCTTGAGGGTTGGCTTATGAGTTTAGATCCTTTCAGAGTTCAGGCTGTTAACCGTGCTGCTTTTCTCTCTCAGGTTTTTGCTGTTCGATCTGGTGGAGCTACTGGTGTGGTAGTTAAAGGCCCAGATGATAGGAATCCCATCTCATTTAGGTAATGGTATAAATACTTTCAGATCGTTTTATCATGTAAACAGAATGGTGTTTTTCTAATTCAAAAGGTTTTTTTATAATTTTGTCATTTGGTCTGCCCTAAGAGGCCTGAAGTGTGTGCGCGCACATGGAATTCCTGTCTGTAGGGAGGGTCTTGGTGGCACTTACTAACACCTCTTGTCAGAGTGGAATATCTGGAGCAGTTGATTTGGGAGCCAAATACTTCAAAAGTGGGGCAGCCACTTCCTAGCACTGGAAATTAACAAGTCAGCGTGATGATGTGCCCATTTCTGGTTTGTTGACAGAGGAGGGCGTTCATTTCTTTAGCCCAGGTCTTTCCAGAGTGGCAGGTAGAGGAGATTCATTGTTTCTCATGTAATAATACAAGAAAATCATGGCTTGCACTATACTTAAGGTGACTGCATAGTCCCAGTTCGCACTGTTGAACAGGTGTAATGATCAGTAGCCCCTTTCACTTTCAGAAGTGTCTCGATTTGGATGATAAGCTATCTGGCCACCGTAAAACTGGTGCTTACAGAAGGTGAAAGTATAATGTAGGCCCTCAATTCAGTAGTGACTTAAAAAATTTTACTGTTGGTCTGTGTTAATGAGAAACTGTCCTTTTTTGAGAGGGAGCCTCCCTCTGTTCCCCAGGCTGGAGTGCAGTGTGGTACAATCTTGGCTGACTGCAACCTCCGCCTCCCAGGTTCGAGTGATTCTCCTGCTTCAGCCTCCCAAGTAGCTGGGATTACAGGCGCCCACCACCACGCCCGGCTAATTTTTTTGTATTTTTAGTAGAGATGGGGTTTCACCGTGTTGGCCAGGCTGGTTTCGAACTCCTGACCTCAAACGATCCGCCCACCTCGGACTCCCACAGTGCTAGGATTACAGGCATGAGCCGCTGCACCCGGCCTGAGCAAGGTTTTAAAGTATAGATAGGGTTCGAGCATGGTGTTTTGGGGAACTCTGGGTCTGTGTAACTGAGGGTTACACGGCGTGTCTCCACAGGGAAGGGGAAATGGTGGTGGTGTGGCCACTGGGGCCAGCTTGAACCTTACATATTCTCCTATGGAATTAGAGCTTTATCTTCTTATTGAAACTTGTCAGGTGGGGTGTGGGATGATCATGTCTGTGTTTGGAAAGATCATGCTGTTCAGATGGGAGCCTGTGAGAGTTAGGGATACTATGGAGAGTAGCAATCAGCGAGCCATGTGTGGTGAAGAGCAGCGCTCTGGTGGTGTAGAGTGGCATTGCATAGGCAATCAAGGGATACTTAGGAAGATGGGTCTCTGGTAAGACTCCGGGGTCGATTGGGTGTGGAAAACGAGTGAGCCCGTGATAATGTAGATTGGGGGCTCTAAGAAGTTTGTGGGGTCAGGGGAGGTACTGAATTTAACTTAAAAAGAGTTTTTAGACTGGGCGCCATGGTTCACGCCTGTAATCCCAGCACTTTGGGAGGCTGAGGCGGGTGGATCACTTGAGATCAGGAGTTCGAGACCAGCCTGGCCAACATGGTGAAACCCTGTCTCTACTAAAAATACAAAAATTACCCAGGTGTGGTTGCACGCGCCTGTAATCCCAGCTACTCGGAATGCTGAGGCAGGAGAATCACGTGGACCCGAGAGGCAGAGGTTGCAGTGAGCCGAGATCATGCCACTGCACTGTGTAGCCTGGGCAACAGAGCAAGACTCCGTCTCAAAAAAAAAAAAAAAAAAAAAAAAAAAGATTTTTAAAAGCAGCTTTATTGAGGCATAGTTGACACACAATAAACTGTACACACTTAATATTATACAATATGTGAGTTTTGACATGTATACACCCATGAAACCATCACCACAATCAAGGCAATGAACATGTTCAGACCCCGAAAAGTTTCCTTGAGCCCCTCTGTAATCCATCCCTTGAGTTTGCTTTTTTTAAATGAAGTTTTAATTTAAAAAAGTATGTATTTGAATAGAGACGGGGTCTCACTGTGTTGCTGAGGCTGGTCTCGAATTCCTGTGATCCTCCTGCTTCATCCTCTCACAGTGCTGGGATTACAGGTGTAGGCCACTGTGCCCAACTGAGTTCACTTTTTAACGTCTGTCTGAGGCAATCATGAGACACTGTGGTGGAGCCATCTGGGTTGCATAATGAATGTGCTGTGAGATGCACAAGTAGATAGTTCTTTCCAGAAGCTTTGCTGTGAGAGAGAAACAGCAGTCATGGAGAAGGCTCCTGAGCGGGTCTATAGTTATTTATGTTGCAAACAATTCTCAGGTGATATGTGTGTGTAATCTCAATTCTTCAATCACTTTTTACCCGTAATACTGTAAGTTTTCCCAGCAAGTTCTTTCCAGTTGGATTTGGTAGTTTGAAAAGAGGTCCTGCTGATGGCTTCCGAAACATAATTTTAATTTAAGACTAGAATTTGCTGCCTCCTGAATATAGGTTGTGTCTTTTGCCTTTTCAATAAATGATAGTAGCTAGAATTCGGTTATTTAACTACTAACACATTCTTTTTTCTTAAAGAATGGATGACAAAGGAGAAGTGAAGTGCATTAAGTTTTCCTTAGAAAATAAGATATTGGCTGTTCAGAGGACCTCAAAGACTGTGGTAAGACTTGTCTTTAAAATACAGCATTAAAGGGCATTAGAAATACATTTGGAAGAGAAGAAATGGCAAATTTTCAGTGTTAAAGGAAACTTGTATTATCTTACTGTTGTGAAAGGTATAGTTATGTTGCATTGTATTAGAGCCTTCCAAAATGAAAAAGACATTTGAGTGGGTTAAAAAAATGACCTTAGTTTGATTTTTAAATTAAATTAAAAATTTTTTTTTGAGCCAGTCTTCCTTTGTTGCCCAGGCTAGAGTGCAGTGATGTGATCTTGGCTCACTGCAGCCTCGATCTCTCAGGCTCAAGTGATTCTCTCACCTCAGCCTCCCTTAAAAATTGTTAAAAAATAATTTGGAACTTCATGTGTCTTTTGTATTGCTTGATAGCTAGCAGCATAGAATATGTGAGATATTTTTGGCTACCTTGTGAATTAGCCCTTTCATCTCTCATTTCTGAGTGCTAGATCTGATAGGAGCAGATATTCCAAGTTGAAGCAGCCTGCAGACACTTTAGGCCGTGTAAATGTTCACCATTGCTGTTTGTAGAGTAGAGGGAAGGCTATTAGAAACAGGCAGGATCCTCTGTTAGCTTCTTCCATCAGTTTTAAGTGTGAAAGTCTTGGGGAAGCCTCTTAGTGCAGCAACACATTTCTCTGACATCAGCTGCTTGAGGAATGAATTTTCGGAAGGAGTTACTAAACTGTAACTGAATATTTGTGTTAACTTAAATTGAATCATAAGCCTGCTGCTGTTGAGACAGATGATCCGAATTGGTCTTTTCATCTTTCCTGTGTTTTGGTTGTCTTCAGTTATTTTCTGGTCACTTTTAAAGTTAATATTTATTTTTCTTGTCTTGTAGTATGCCAACGTAGGTTGGCAGTATGCTGCCTAATCCAAATTTGTGTGTGTGTGTGTGTTTTTCCTTTCAGGATTTTTGTAATTTTATCCCTGATAATTCCCAGCTGGAATACACACAGGAGTGCAAGGTATGACCCCAGACCCTTTCTCAGCTGCTGGTGTCAGTGGTGTTGAGCTGGGTTATGTCGTGGAGAGCGGGGCATCGGGGTCGCAGGGAGCACAGACTTGAAGTCAGACTGTCCCTCATGTTGATTCCCAAACGAGTCAAGCGGGGTGTTTGCTTTGTGACACTGAACAGTTTTCTAAGTTTGAAAGCTTATTCCTTTGGAGGGGGAGGGTTCAATGGAGGACGCATGGTGAACACCCAGTGGTGCTAGCCCTTGGGGCTGTTGTCTGTCTTGCCCTTTTTCTCCTCACTGGGCCAGCAGCACATCTGGGTCTGGGCCCTGGGATCCCTCACAGCCACCTGGAGTGGAGGTTTCTGGTGAGGAGTTTTTCTGTTTCCTGAAGTTTTCTTTCCTCAATTTGTTGTCTTTGTCTTGTCCTTACTCTTCCTTTCTTCTCCTAGGTGTTGATTCTAATCCACATTAATGAGATTTGCTGGGTGTAGTAAACTAGGCTAGAGGGAGCTGAGCTAAAATTGGCAGTGTGGCACCCTGGGCGCTGACAGAAGCTGCTAGTGGTTGGGGTAGGGCTTTCTGCATCTTTGTGACTGTTTTTGCTCAGTGGAGTTCAGGGCGGACTCTTCAGTGAGGAGAGGTGCATCCCCACCACTGTCCTCCCTGCCCTGCGGTGGCCTCGTGTGAAGAGACTCTCAGCCGGCCCTGCTCAGCTCTGTCTGCCCTCAAGCGAGTTGGGTGTGTGTCTCAGGGTCCTCAACCCATTTTAGTCAACACTCGCTAAAGACCCTTAGGCCTTTGTACATCTTTAATAACCGTTTTTATAACGTGGGTGACTAAGAATGTCGGCAGTATGGTGATTCCTGCAGGTAGAAGCTGCTGTCTGTGAGCTTTGGTCAGTTACTTTTCTACAAAACACAGACTTCCCCTGTTCTGTTTAGTAGAAGGAATTAGGATTCAGGTTCTTGAATGAAGAGTTATGGACAAAAATCAGGGAACATTGTATTTAAAAGAAAATTTGTTTTATTAATTAGTAAACATTCCGGGGAACGTTCATTAAAGAATGACAAACTGTAGAGTTTGTGAAGCTTTTGAAGAGAGTTATATGTGTTTTTTCTTATTAATTAAAAATATTTAAAAAACATTTTTCTTAGACTAAGAATGCCAACATTCTAGGATTCTGCTGGACTAGTTCTACTGAAATTGTCTTCATAACAGATCAAGGAATCGAATTTTACCAGGTATTATGTTTATCATTTATGTTTGTTGGTTAAAGTTCAGTGATAGCATTCTGGCAGCCTTTTGAATTCAGTACTGAATATATGTAGATATAGTTTAAACATTTTCTAGAGATGGAATCTTGCTCTGTTGCCCAGGCTGCAGTGCACTGGCATCATCATGGCTCACTGTAATATCAAACTCCTGGGCTCAAGCAATCCTCCTGCCTCAGCCTCCTGAGTAGGTGGGACTACAGGCATGTACCACCATGCCTGGCTAATTTTTATTTTTATTATTTTATTTTATTTTATTTTTGAGACGGAGTTTCGCTCTTGTTGCCCAGGCTGGTGGAGTGCAATGGCGTGATCTCGGCTCACCACAACCTCCACCTCCCAGGTTCAAGCGATTCTCCTGTCTCAGCCTCGTGAGTAGATGGGATTACAGGCATGCATCACCATGCCCGGCTAATTTTGTATTTTTAGTAGAGACGGGATTTCTCCATGTTGAGGCTGGTCTCGAACTCCCGACCTCAGGTGATCCGCCCGCCTCGGCCTCCCAAAGTTTCGGGATTACAAGCGTGAGCCACTCTGCGCCCGGCCCTGGCTAATTTTTAAACTTTTTTGTAGAGACGAAGTCTCGCTATGTTGCCCAGGCTGGTGTCAGACTCCTAACCTCAACTCCTGCATTGGCCTCCCAAAGAGCCAGGATTACAGGCATGAGCGGCAGCACTCAGCTTTAGTCTCTTGCTGGGGATTTTATTCTTTTTTTTTTTCTAATTGCAAGTAATACATTAAAAAAAAAAAAAAAAAAGGGCTGGGTGGCCCATGCCTGTAATTCCAACTCTTTGGAAGGCCAAGGTGGGCGGATGGCTTGAGTCCAGGAGTTTGAGACCAGCCAGGCCAACATGATGAAATCCCATCTCTATAAAAAATACAAAATGTTAGTCAGGCGTGGTGGTGTGCGCCTGTAGTCCCATCTACTTGGGAGGCTGAAGTGGGAGGACTGCTTGAGCCCGGGAGGCAGGAGGTTGCAGTGAGCCAGGATCACAGCACTGCACTCCAGCCTGGATGACAGTGAGACCCCATCTCAAAAAAAAACAAAAACAAAACTTCATTAAAAAGTGGGCAAAGGCCAGGTGCAGTGGCTCACCCCTGTAATCCCAGCACTTTGGGAGGCCAAGGTGGGCAGATCACCTGAGGTCAGGAGTTCGAGACCAGCGTGGCCAACATGACGAAACCCCGTCTCTATTAAAAATACAAAAATTAGCCAGGTTGGTGGCAGGCACCTGTAATCCCAGCTACTAGGGAGGCTGAGGCCGGGGAATTGCTTGAACCTGGGAGGCGGAGGTTGTAGTGAGCTGAGATGGTGCCACTGCACTCCAGCCTGGGCAACAGAGTGAGACTCCATCTCAAAAAAAAAAAAAAAAAAAAGTGGGCAAAGGACATGAGCAGACACTTTTTAAAAGAAGACATACATGTGACCAACAAACATAAAAGAGCTCAACATCACTAATCATTAGAGAAATGCAAATCAAAACCACAGTGAGAAACTATCTCACACTAGTCAGCATAGCCATTATAAAAAAGTCAATAACACATACTGGCAAGGTTGTGGAGAAAAGGGAACCCTTACGCACTGTTGCTGGGAGTGTAAATTAGTTCAACCTTTGTGGAAAACAGTATGGTGATTCCTCAAAGCGCTAAAAGCAGAACTACTGTTTGACCTAGCAGCCCCATTACTGGGTGTATATGCAGAGGAATATAAATTATTCTACCATAAAGGCACATGCACGTGAATGTTCATTGCAGCACTGTTCACAATGGCAAAGACATGGAATCATCCTAAATGCCCATCAGTGACAGATTGGATAAAGAAAATGTGGTACATACATACCATGGAATACTGTGCAGCCATAAAAATGAACAAAATCATGTCTTTTGTGGGAACATGGATGGAGATGGAGGCCATCATCCTTAGCAAATTAACACAGGAACAGAAAACTAAATACATGTTCTCACTTCTAAGTGGGAGCTAAGTGATAAGTTATGAATGCAAAGAAGGAAACAACAGACACGGGGGTCTACTTGAGCAGGGGAGGGTGGGAGGAGGGAGAGGAGCAGAAAAGATAACTATTGGGTACTGGACTTAATACCTGGGTGATGAAATAATCTGTACCACAAACCCCCGTGACATGAGTTTACCTATGTAACAAACCTTCACATCTATCCCCGAACCTAAAAGTTAAAACAAAAAACATTCAAACATTGCAAGATACGTAATATGGAAAGCAAATGTTCCCTATAATCCCGATAAATAATTATTATGAAGAGTTTGGTGCATATTCCTCTATTTTTAAAAATAAATACATACAAACTTCTTTTTAACAAAAAGGGGAATGTTGTATATAAACTTTTGCAGCTAACTTTTTTTTTTTTTTTTTTTGTCCAAAGTGTATCTTGGACATCTTTCTATATTTTATTCTGACTGGGTAGTATTCCACTGTATGGATGGACTGCAGTTTAACCAATTTCTTGTTATTGGACATTGGCTGGTTTTCCCTTTTTTTGTGATTACAAATAACCCTTCGGTAACATGCTTGTACACACTTCTTTATGTTAGAGGGAGAGTTGCAGTATAGGTATGAACATCTGAAAAGCTGAGCCGGTATCACCAAATTTCTTCTAGACATGTGTATTTTCACTAGCAATAAAGGAACTTCTGCTTTTCATACCTTTAGGAGAACTGGATATTATCAATCTATAGACATTTGCCAACCTGAGAGGTAGAAAGACTTTTTTTTTTTTTTTTTTTTTTTTGAGACAGAGTCTCACTCTGTCGCCCAGGCTGGAGTGCAATGGTGCAATCTTGGCTCACGGCAACCTCCACTTCCTGGATTCAAGCAATTCTCCTGCCTCAGCCTCCCAAGTAGCTGGGTCTACAGGCGTCCAGCACCACGCCTAGCTAATTTTTGTGTTTTTAGAAGAGGTGGGGTTTCACCATGTTGGCCAGGCTGGTCTTGAACCCCTGGCCTCAAATAATCCACCTATCTCGGCCCCCTAAAGTGCTGGGATTACAGGCGTGAGCCACCATGCCTGGCCGAAAGACATTTTAATTTGCATTTTACATTACTAGGGAAGTAAGCATCTTTTCATTTGTATATTGTCCATTTGTATTTTGTTAACTTCCTCTTAAAATTTTTTTATTTTGTAATAATTATTTTGAGACAGGATCTCTGTCACCCAGGCTGGAGTACAGTGGCACAATCACGGCCCACTGCAGCCTCGACCTCCTAGCCTCACGTAATCCTCCCACCTCAGCTTCCTGAGTAGCCGGAACTACAGGTGTGTGCCAGCACGCCCAACTTAATTTTTTTTTCCATTTTTTTTTTTTGTAGAGATGATGTCTTGCCATGTTGTCTAGACTGGTCTTGAACTCCTAATCAAGCCATTCTTATGCCTTGGACTCCCAGAGTGCTGGGATTTATGGGCATGAGCCACTGTGTGTGGTCAAAAAATTTTTTTTTACTGTGGTAAAAAACATACAACATTTATCATCTTAACTGTTTTTAAGTGTTCGGTTCAGTAGTGTTAAGTATATTCATTCACATTGTTATGAAATAGCTCCAGAACTTTTTTCATCTTGTGAAACCAAAACTGTATCCAGTAAACAACTCCCCTTATCCCTTCCCTGCAGCCCCAACAATCTCTATTTTACTTTCTGTTTCTATGAATTTGACTCCTTTTTTTTGAGATGGAGTCTCGCTCTGTTGCCCAGGCTGGAGTGCAGTGGCGTGATCTCAGCTCACTGCAACCTCTGCCTCCTGGGTTTAGGCAATTCTCCTGTCTCAGCCTCCCGAACAGCTGGGATTACAGGTGTGCGCCACCACGCCTGGCTAATTTTTGTATTTTTGGTAGAGATGGGGTTTCACCATGTTGGCCAAGCTGGTCTTGAACTCCTGACTTCAGGTGATCCACTCACCTCAGCCTCCCAAAGTGCTGGGATTACAGGCGTGAGCCACTGTGTCCGGCCGAATTTGATTACTTTTTATACTTCATATAAGTGAAATTATACAGTATTTGTCCCTTTGTGACTGGCTTATTTCATTTACCATAATTTCCTACAGGTTCCCCCATGCCATAGCATGTGATAGGGTTTCCTTTTTAAGGCTGATAATACCGCATTGAGTGTATACACCACATTTTGCTTATCCATTCATCTGTTGAGGGACATTTGGGTTGCTTCCACCTCTTGGCCATTGTGAATAGTGCTGCTGTCAACACAGGTATGCAGATACCGCTTCAAGATCCCATTTTCAGCTCTTTTAGATTTATACCTAGAGTGAGATTGCTGGAGCAGATGGTAGTTGTGTTTCTTAATATTTTAGGGAACTGCTATACTGTTTTCCGTAGCAGTTACACCATTTTGCAATCCCTCCAAGTGTACAAGAGTCCCAGTTTCTCCATATCCTCACCAACACTTGCTGTTTTGTTTTGTTTTTGATACTAGCCATCTTAAATGTGGTTTTGATTTGCGCTCTTTGTTGATTAGTGATGTTGAGCACTTTTGTGTGTGTGTTTTGGCCACTTTGTGTATCATCTTTGGAGAAATGACTAATTCGGGTCATTGTGCCTATTTTTAAAATCAAATTGCTATTATTTGTTGAATCGTAGTTCTTTATATATTCTGATATTAACACCTTCTTAGAGATACAATTTGCAAGTATTTTCTCCGAATCCGGAGGTTGCCTTTCCACTCTGTGGATTGTGTCCTTTGATGCACCTGCCTGTTTCTTTTCATCTGTTCTAGCTTCCTGACCTGTTAAGCATGCTTCTGAGATCTCAAAGTGGAACTAATTTAGAGGGTGTTAAGAGTTCTTTCAGGTTTTAATTTTTTTGACCTAATGAAAGCAATATAATTTAGAATATATGGTTAGAGAAAATATACCTGTGTGTTAATGCCATGGTGCTTTGCTGTAAGGCCATCATCAAAATCTTAGTAATGACTGGCTGGGCACGGTGGCTCATGCCTGTAATCGTAGCACTTTGGGAGGCTGAGGTGGGCGATCACCTGAGGTCAGGAGTTTGAGACCAGCCTGGCCACCATGGCAAAACCCCATCTCTATTAAACTCCATCTCTACTAAGTGCCATCTCTACTGTCTCAAAATAAAAATACAAAAATTAGCTGGGTTTGGTGGTGGGCGCCTATAATCCCAGCTACTTGGGAGGCTAAGGCAGAAGAATCCCTTGAACGTGGGAGGCAGAGGTTGTGGTGAGCCGAGATTGTGCCACTGCACTCCAGCCTGGGCAACAAGAGTGAAAATCCGTCTCAAAAAAAAAAAAAAATTTGTAATGACCAGTAGGAGAACTTTAAACAAACTTTAGACAAATTCCATACACACAGAAATAGAATTTTGTACATGTGATTGCATGGGAAGGGTGGCTTGCTTTATGGAGGAGTTCCCTATGGTAATCATTTAAAAGTCTTCCTTTCTGTTCTCTGCAGTGGGAAAGTATACCTTAAGGTTACCTAGATGGCTTCAGATCTTCAAGAAAAAAGTTAAAAAGAAAGAAGACTCTAGCACATCCTAATTATTATAGTTATTAAGAAGCTTACGGCTCCTGCCCCTGACTTGCGCAGCAGTTCTTTAGTGCAGTGTACCATGAGCATTAATGTCTTGGGGGCTCTATACAGTGTTCTGTAATATCAGAATATTTAGAGTACATTTAAAATGTGCCTGGATTATAAAGTACTGCATTTGTATGCAGTGTTATGAGCACATCTGCTAGAAGAAGGGAGCTCCTCCCAGGCCCAGTGTAGCCTGGAGTCGAGATGGAGGCCAAGCAGAAGGCAGATCTGCCATGGGCTGGGAGGTGGCCGAGTTATTACATGGGGTCCTGGAGGTGTCAGTTTCTTTTGGTCATTTCCTGGATGAGGAGAATTTTGTTGTAAATTGCTTTTAGGTGTATCCATGTGCTCCACATGTCCAAGCATTTTGGAGGGAAACAGCCTACCCAGGCTATAATTGCTTTGTTAAGGGGCAGGTTCTCTAATCCACTCTCGGAGCCTTGTTTCTCATCTGGCTAATAGGGCCAGTGGTGCCTGCCTCTCAGTCGTGGCAAAGAGTAAATGAGTTAGGAGGCTCTGTAAAGCACCAAGCATAGGGCTGGTTAAGTAGTTGCTGTAATAAGTACAAGTGAGAATGTTCATTTCACTTAGTGGGTTTCTTCTGCTTTTTATTCTCCAGAGTGCGCTGTAAGAATCTTCTGACAGTTTGATGTTATTGATTTATTTATTGAGACTGAATCTCGCTCTGTCACTCACGCTGGAGTGTGATGGTGCAATCTTGACTCACTGCAACCTTCGCCTCCTGGGTTCATTCAAGCAATTCTTGTGCCTCAGCCTCCTGAGTAGCTGGGATTACAGGCATGTACCACCACGCCTGGCTAATTTTTGTATTTTTAGTAGAGACGGGGTTTCACCATTTTGTCCAGGCTAGTCTCAAACTCCTGACCTCAGGTGATCCGCTCACCTCGGCCTCCCAAAGTGCTGGGATTAGTTTGCTGTTTTTAAAATGAAGATCCTGTTTTTTAAACTCTGCTTTCAGGTATTACCAGAGAAACGGAGTCTGAAACTCTTGAAGAGCCACAATCTCAATGTAAATTGGTACATGTACTGCCCCGAGAGCGCCGTGATCTTGCTGTCTACCACAGTCCTGGAGAATGTCCTGCAGCCTTTTCACTTTAGGGTAAGAGGAAGCCTCCCCTGAAAACAACACCTTTCCCCAGTTGTCCCCCGTTCCTGTAGCATCCTAATGTGTCAGGCACGTTAGGGACAGGTTCCTCCAGCCATAACGTCACCGCTCTGACCACTAGAGGGCACTCTGTGTACCCGTCAGCTCCTGGAGCCATTCATTCTATGCTGGGCAGACAGGCTGTGAGAGGACACGGGGGACGGTGGAAAGGATCCAAAGACGAAGTCTGTGTTTATCCTTGTTGGTTTTACACAGGGAATGTGAAACATCGAAGGGGTTTAATAAGCTTTTCCTAAAACTTTTTCCCCCTAAACAGGCTGGCACTATGTCGAAGCTGCCCAAGTTTGAGATTGAATTACCAGCTGCGCCTAAGTCAACTAAACCCAGCCTTTCTGAAAGAGACATCGCAATGGCTACCATGTATGTCCATGTCAGAGAGCATTCCATCCTGCAATTGCTTTCAGTAATATAAATAATAGAAGGAGTGTGTTACAAGCACCACGTGATGCCCTGACCCCTAGAACAGATAAGCAGGACTCCCCTTGTCCTGGGTATTCAGTGTACAGATCCTGTGAACATAGAAAACCTGCAGTGTTTTTGGCATTCCATTTTGATTTTTATCAGCTTCGTGATGCTAAGGAATTCCTTTACCTTTCTAGCCTGATAAAACAAGAACATTGAACCAATTTATTTCTTAGTATCTTTGTTTTAGAATTTCTTCTTTTTTTTTTTTTTTTTTGAGACAAGAGTCTTGTTCTGTTCTCTAGGCTGGAGGGCAGTGGTGTAATGTTGGCTGACTGCAGCCTCCACCTCCCAGGCTCAAGCGATTCTTCTGCTTCAGCCTCCCAAGGAACTGGGATTACAAGTGTGCGTCACCTCGCCCGGCTAGTCTTTGTGTTTTTGGTACAGACAGGGTTTTGCCATGTTGGCCAGATTGGTCTCGAACTCCTGACCTCAAGTGATCCACCTGCCTTGGCCTTCCAAAGTGCTGGGATTACAGGCATGAGCCATTGTGCCTGGCCAAGTTTTTTTTTTTTTTAAAGCTAAGTTAAATAATAATTGTTCTAAATAAGAAAATAGATTAAGATTTTTATATAACAGACATGGAACTAAATTACTTATATATCGAGGTATATTTTCTTTTTCTTTCTTTTTTTTTTTTTTTTGTGACGGAGTCTTGCTCTGTTGCCAGGCTGGAGTACAGTGGCACGATCTTGGCTTACTGCAACCTCCGCCTCCCAGATTCAAGCGATTCTCCTGCCTCAGTCTCCCGAGTAGCTGAGACTACAGGTGCGTGCCACCATGCCCAACTAATTTTTGTATTTTTAGTAGAGACAGGGTTTCACCATGTTGGCCAGGATGGTCTCGGTCTCTTGACCTTGTGATCTGCCCTCCTCAGCCTCCCAAAGTGTTGGGATTACAGGTGTGAGCCACTGCGCTCGGCAGTACGGAGGTATATTTTCATTTGAAAAAGTGGCTATCTCAGTTTTTCAATTTGTAATGAAAATTTTAAACACACAATAGAGTCTAATAAAAAAGAACCCCCGTATGCCTGTATCTGATTCGACAATAGTCAAAATTTTGCTTCTAAGTTACTTCTGATTCTTCTGTGGCCTAAGACAGTGGTTTCCAAACTTTCAAACTTTTTGGTAGTTAGTATAATCTTTTATTTCTTCTTCCTTTTTTTTTTTTTTTAAGGTACTCTTCTGTGGCATTCCTGTTTATTTTTAAATTTTTTTTGGAGAGTCTCGCTCTGTTGCCCAGGCTGGAGTGCAGTGTTACAATCTCAGCTCACTGCAACCTCCGCCTTCTAGGTTCAAGTGATTCTGCTGCCACAGTCTCCCAAGTAGCTGGGACTACAGGCACATGCCACCACACATCTGGATAATTTTTGTATTTTCTGAAGAGATGGAGTTTCACCATGTTGCCCAGGCTGGTCTTGAACTCCTGGGCTCAGGTGATCCTCCCGCCTCGGCCTCCCAAAGTGCTGGGTTTATAGGCATGAGCTGCCATGCCCAGCCAGCATTCCTGTTTAGACAATAGATGAAGTGAGAGCAGTCCTGGCTGAAGTGGAGGTGGGGACCTGTTCCCTCCCACCTTGGTCTCCTCCTTGTCCCTGGGCAGGCCCAGCACAGAGTTTACCACTGGACTAGAATATGCATTCAGGAACTGTTCACAGCAACATTTATTAGATGGCACTTAAATAGAAAAGGCTGAGCATGGTGGCACACACCTGTAATACCAGTGACTGGGGAGGCCAAGGCAGGAGGATCGCCTTGAGGCCAGGAGTTCAAGACCAGCCTGGGCAACATAGTGAGACTCTGTTTCTACAAAAAAATTTAAAAATTAGCCAGGCATGGTGGCACATGCATGTAGTCCTAGCTACTGGGGAGGCTGAGGTGAGGGAAGAACGCTGAAGCCTAGGAGTTGGAGGTTGCAGTGAGCTGTGGTTGCACCACTGCATTCCAGCCTGGGTGACAGTGGGAGACCCTGTCTCTGAAAAATGAAAAAAAAAAAAAAGTGATTATATTTTCCTGTTATTAAGGAATATACATTCATTATGCAAAACTTGGAAAACAGAAGAAAATGAACTTAGCATATCACTCAAGTATAACTATTAACGTGTTTCTTTCCAATCATTTCAGACTCTATGCTGAGGTTTGGGGTTTTCTTTTAAAAGATTATGATCAAGCTGTATTTAGTGTGTGTTCTCTTTTCCACTTAACTTTATAATAGGCTTTGAGTAACTCCATGTTTCTTTGTAAACACTTTTGTTGGCAGCAAAATACTCCATTAAATGAATATCTCATAATTTACTTAACCATGATGCCATTTAGAACAAAGGAATTTTGAATGGCCAGATGTGATTTATGTCTGTTTGTTCCCTAATTAGATACGGGCAGCTGTATGTTCTCTTCTTGAGGCATCATTCTCGGACCTCCAACAGCACAGGAGCGGAGGTGGTCCTCTATCATCTACCACGGTAGATTTCATGCTTTGTTTCCCCTCTCTCTGTGATTTTAAAATGTGAACTGCAGCTTGTTGATCTGTTTTTTGCTTTCTATCCTACAGAGAAGGTGCCTGTAAAAAGATGCACATATTGAAGTTAAATAGGACGGGAAAGTTTGCCCTGAACGTGGTGGACAACCTGGTAGTCGTGCATCATCAGGATACAGAGGTACAAGCTGTCTGCGTTTCTACCAAAGTTAAGGTTGCTTAAAAGCCTTGTGAAAATTGGCGGCTAGGCACGGTGGATCACGCCTATAATCCCAGCACTTTGGGAGGCCAAGGTGGACAGATTGCTTGAGCCCAGGAGTTCGAGACCAGCCTGAGCAGCATGGCAAAACCCCACCTATATAAAAAATACAAAAAGTAGCCAGGCGTGGCAGTGCACGCCTATAGTCCCAGCTACTGGAGCCCGGGAGGTCGGGGCTTCAGTAAGTGGAGATCGCGCCACTGCACTCCAGCCTGGGTGATGGAGCAAGATCCTGTCTCTGAACAACAAAAAAAAGAAAATTGGCAAAATGTCTGAATAAGACTAGAAAGTGCATTTTTATGCTAAGAGTTTTGGTCTTCCAGATGGAAATGGGTTTGGTAGTCTTAAGTAGTTTAGAAAAAAGTGATTGTGTCAGTTGATTAAAGATAATTCAAAACTATTTCAGAAACTAATGCTTGAGATTTGACCTTGGAAGAAGGTGGGAATCCGCTCCATTCCATGAGTACTTGAACTGTCTGTTGCAGTTGTGAGCATGGATGACAGTGCTGGGGGATAATGGTTCTGAGGCCTGTGGACCAGGACAACTAGAATGGGTCCTGTGGGCTGGGCCTCTGATATAAAGAAGCTGTTTCCCTTCTCTACCCTCCCAGAGGGTGGTGACGCTCACTCTTAGCTCTCTGACACGTGAGGATGTTTCCAGTTGCAATGACAGAGATCTGCTTAGGTCACTTTGAGTGAGCTCGTCAAAGGAAGCCTGTCATAAATGCAGGAAATACTTGTGAGAGGAGATAAAAATATTAAAAGAGAGTTGTGATGTTAATGACAAATTCCTTCTCAAGTAAGAGCTAGCGCCTGTAGGGAGGAAATGCAAACACAGGCTTTTAAACTGATTTAAACAGCAAGATGGGATGGAATGAAAGCGACTGGGCAAACGATGATTGATTTTGGCCTCAGTCTTATCTTTTTCCCACCGTAGACATCGGTAATATTCGATATCAAGTTACGGGGAGAGTTTGACGGCTCTGTCACCTTCCACCACCCGGTGCTTCCCGCTCGATCGATCCAGCCCTATCAGATCCCCATCGCAGGTAACGCGGGTTTTGTAGAGGAGTCTGTGCTGCCGTTTCACCGTGTGGCTGTGTTCTCACCATGATCTTTGGGACTCATGTTAAAAGTGGAGTGAGGAATAAACAGAGATTCCCAGATCTGTCTGGTTTTGCCAGGGGCCATTTGTTCCAGTTTTGTTGTTGTTTTGAGACAGAGTCTCACTGAGTCGCCCAGGCTGGTAGGTAGTGGTGTGATCTTGGCTCACTACAATCTCCACCCCCTGGGTTCAAGTGATTATCCTGCCTCAGCCTCCTAAGTAGCTGGGATTACAGGTGTGTGCCACCGTGCCCAGCTAATTTTTGATTTTTTTAAATTTATTTTTTTGACAGAGCCTCACTCTGTTGCCCAGGCTGGAGCGCAGTGGCATGATCTCAGCCCACTGCAACCTCTGCCTCTCACAAGGTTCAAGGTTGTGAGGTATTCAAGCACTTGAACCAAGTATTCAATCGCTTAAATACTTGTGAGAGGAAATAAGGTACAAGTGATTCTCCTGCCTCAGCCTCCCAAGTAGCTGGGATTACAGGCGTGTGCCACCACGCCCAGCTAATTTTTTTGTATTTTTAGTAGAGATGGGGTTTCACCATGTTGGCCAGGCTGGTCTTGAACTTCTGGCCTCAAGTGATCTGCCCACCTTGGCCTCTCAAAGTGGTAGGATTACAGGCATGAGCCACCACGCCTGGCCCAAATTTTTATCTTTTTGGTAGAGATGGGGTTTTACCATGTTGGTCAGACTGGTCTCGAACTCCTGACCTCAGGTGATCTGCCTGCCTCGGTCTCCCAAAGTGCTAGGATTACAAATGTGAGCCACCATGCCCAGCCTGTTCTAGTTTTTTAAAAAATGCAACTACTACTGATCCTATAAGCTAAAATTATGTTGTGAAAAAAGTATTTTCTAGGCCGGGCGCGGTGGCTCACGCTTGTAATCCCAGCACTTTGGGAGGCCGAGGCGGGCGGATCACGAGGTCAGGAGATCGAGACCACGGTGAAACCCCGTCTCTACTAAAAATACAAAAAATTAGCCGGGCGTGGTGGCGGGCGCCTATAGTCCCAGCTACTCGGAGAGGCTGAGGCAGGAGAATGGCGTGAACCTGGGAGGTGGAGCTTGCAGTGAGCTGAGATCACGCCACTGCACTGCAGCCTGGGCGACAGAGCAAGACTCTGTCTCAAAAAAAAAAAAAAAAAAAGAAAAAAGTATTTTCTAAGATAGATGAATCTCCCTTGGAAGGAAATAGAATAATTTATCTTCCCTGAGCTTTAGAATGGATAGTTTTGATTACCCGTTGATGGTGAAAGATGTTTTAATATTGAATACGCCCGTAACGTTTTCTGTTTGCCTTAGCTCTGTAACGCTGAAATTAACTTTGGCTGTAGGTTTGTTACTGTAACCTGGGATCACTTTTCTGTTTCTTACATTCCGTGTGACAGTGATGATGAATATTGCATTCTTTGGGACTGACAGTCACAGTAAGTGCTTCGGCTGTGGCTCTTAGGCTTACCCAAATCAATCCTCCTTCTGCCTGGAGAGGTGGGGTTGGGAAGTCAGAAGAGTAGAGGTCAGGAATTCAGGAAAAGGGAAAGAAGTCATTTATTTGCTTCGTTTTGCCTTTTTCCAGTGTAATTGATTTTAAGATAGAACTGAAAGAATATTCAACACACATACTTTCGCTCTCTTTTTTTTTTTTCCTTAAACAGAACTTTATTTTCTTACAGTTCTGGAGGCTAGAAGTTCAAGATCAAGATGTCTGCAGGTTTGCTTTCTTCTGAGGCCTCCCTCCCGGCAGGCCTCTTTGCAGACGGCCACCTTCTCACTGTGTTCTCACAGGGTCTTTCTTCTGTGCCTGTCCCTTGCAGCAGTCTCTCCCGGCTCTCTTTTGAAGGAGATTGGAGTGCAGAGTTGGCTAGTCTGAGGTTTCAGTGTGCAAGACGTAGTCAGATGGCTCACCTTTGGAACCTTGGTACTAATGTTTTATTCTTTGTCAGATGGCATTGGGCGGGTTGACCCAGGCTGCAGTCAGGATTTCCTTGTACCTTTCACCCAGGAGATTCAGAATTGGGCTCTGGCTGAAAGTTTAGCAAGAGCACCATCGTCAGCCTGACTGCCCTGTCTTGCTAGATCAGCCAAAAGCTTAGTTACTTTCTGGCACAGTTGGAGGAAGGAGCTGGTTCTTAACAGACGTTCAATTAGGTCTTTTGGCTTTCTGTGTTCTTTCGAGCTTCTTCCTTTTCCTTTGTAAATAATGTTAGCATTGAAAGAAGAGATTTTGCCAAGTGATTGTCTTGTGTCTGCTGCCCACTTGGCATGAAGGTAACTGCTGGTGAATTGGGGAAAAAAAACTAAACATTTAGAACAAGCCTGTCCAACCCATGGCCTGTGGGCCACATGTGGCCCAGGACAGCTTTGAATGCAGCCCAATGCAAATTCTTAAACTTTCTTAAAACATTATGAGATTTTTTAATGATTTTTTTTTAAGCTCATCAGCTGTTGTTAGTATTAGTATATTTTATGTGTGGCCCAAGACCATTCTTCTTCTTCCTCTTATGGCCCAGGGAAGCCAAAACATTGGACACCCCTGGCTTAGAACCTTCAGCTCTGTTCCAGTGGTACAGGACCAGTTAGGAGGCATCAGGTTCTAACCATCTGGTTTTAATGGAACAGATGCGAGGGCTGGTCACAGTAATAGCCCGTGCAGAGATCAATAGGAGGAAGTCAGGAATCCACTGAGGGTCTGGGGATCTAGGTGGTGTGGGCTGCAAAGCATTTTCAGAGATTAGTGACTCTCCTTTCGTTTCCTGCTGGGCTGTGAGTCCTGGCAGCTTGATGCATCCGTGTGTCTTGCCCACTGTGCTGCCACTGGGTGGGCGTGCTCAGGAATTGAATGGGCCTGTTTAGAAAGATATAACCAGCACTTTTGGGAAGAGGCAGCCACCCTTTTTCTTTTTGTTTTGGGCCTGTGAGAACAGTGGGTCTCAATCTGACTACAAATTAGGATCATCTGGGGGGCCTTAAAAATGAAAGTTCTCACCTGACAGTGTGCAGGTCAGCCACCCAAAGGTGAGGGCTGTGCACTTGGTGCAGACCTTGACCCTTAGGTCCAAAGCGCGAGTGCTGTTCGCCAAAGCTTGTCTGCCTGGGCTGTTTCCTACCTTTGGGTGGTCTGTTCACAATGACCTTTTCTCTGACCAGCTGATTGAAACCTGCCTTCTGATTGTACCTGGGTAATTGGAACAGAACCAGGAGTCATGGTTAGCTTGTAGGGCTGCCTGCATGGCTCATGAGCAGTATAACTGTTTGTTAAGGGTCCCTGTCATGTGAGGTTTTGGGGGTCTGCTTCCCAGACAAGCTCACTATGCCTGGACCTACTCTATGCAATGGATAATCGAGCTAATTATTTAGATAATTAAGTGGCTGGGCACAGTGGCTCATGCCTGTAATCCCAGCATGTTGGGAGGCTGAGGTGGGCAGATCACTTAAGCCCAGGAGTTTGAGACCAGCCTAGGCAACATAGACCTTGTCTTTACAAAAAAAAAGTTAGCAGGGCATGGTGACATGTCTGTAGTCCTAACTACTCTGAAGGCTGAGGCAGGAGGATCACTTGAGCCAAGGAGTTCGAGGTTATAGTGGGCTATGATCAACTACTGCACTTAAGCCTGGACAGCAGAGCAACACCCTGTCTTAAAAAAAAAAAAAAGATAATTAAGCTACAGTAAGCTACAAGCCACATTTATTTGAAACATTCTCTGTGGATGATCTAGGTATTTGATTTTGAATCCTCCAAGTAAATTTCTCAGTTCCTTAACGTGCATATGTAAATGATCATGAGTCATCTTTGGTTATTAAAAAAACCCAAACCACAGTGATTGAAGCCTTGACATGCTTTCTTTTTCTTGGTGAGATTTTCCTGGATTGTCAGCTCCTTCCCCTTCCTCCCCATATGTGCTATCAGTGAGATGGAACAGTTCATTTCTTCTTTAACTACAATTGAATAAAAATTTTGTAATGACATTAAAAAGTACTGACTTTTACGTCATAAGTACCAGCATTTGAAGCATTTTCTGACTGCATCATTGCACTTATGTTTTCTCAATTTGTAGGTCCTGCTGCCGTGACCAGCCAGTCTCCTGTTCCGTGTAAACTCTGTATCCTTTACTAAGGTGTTGGCACCATGCACAACAGGGCAAGTGGTCACCGTCAGAGAGTGGTCCTGAAGCCCTCCTCTGGGCAGCTGTGAATAACGCTCCGAGAGCCACCCCGCAGGCAGCTTCCCTGACTGTCCAGGGGCCCCGTGTTTAGCGTGGACTCAGTACATGGGGGGCAGGGGCGTGTGCTAACGGAAACGGTTTGCTTTTTGTTTTCGTCCTTTCCTGGTTTAGAATTTCCTATAACATGTGGATTCTTCATCCTGGATTGTCTTTCAACCTGACATCATTATCAGTGCAAGCCAAGGTAGGTCAGCGGGGACAGCTGTCGTGTTACAACATGGTGCTTGTTGACTTTGGATCCCAGTTGCAGCCAGGGACGTTTTCAAGGTTAATCTCTTAGAAACGACCCCTCCTTTCAACCTTGGGAATGGGATTTTTTTTTCACTTTATAACGTTTTCTACTATATGTGCATTTTATCAAGAACATATACTACTTTTAATAATTAAAGCAACAACTAAGAATGCCATTCTCCTGCTTAAGCCCATTCTGGAAAGCCAGACTCCACCCCCGGGTGTCTCCCTTCATTCCTCCCATCGACCTTCCCACCGGTGTCCATGCCCTTTTCTGTTCTGCATGAGCCCAGGAGGTGTGCTTCTCTTTCTGGCCTTGCTGACGAAGCCTCCTCAGTCTGTTAGTTGTCTCTTCCTGGGTAATCTCTTTATTAGAGAAAAATTTTTTTTTTTTTTTTTGAGACGGAGTTTTGCTCTTGTTGCCCAGGCTGGAGTGCAATGGCGCGATCTTGGCTCACTGCAACCTCTGCCTCCCGGGTTCAAGCGATTCTCCTGCCTCAGCCTCCCGAGTAGCTGGGGTTACAGCCATGTGCCACCACGCCCAGCTAATTTTGTATTTTTAGTAGAGACGAGGTTTTTCCATGTTGGTCAGGCTGGTCTCAAACTCCCAACCTCAGGTGATCCACCTGCCTCGGCCTCCCAAAGTGCTGGGATTACAGGCATGAGCCACTGTGCCCGGCCTGGAGAAATCTTATTTTTTTAAGGCAGGGTCTTGCTCTGTCACCCAGCCTGGAGCACAGTAGTGCTATCTCAGCTTACTGCAGCCTTGAGCTCCTGGGCTCAGGTGATCCTGCTTCAGCCTCCCGAGTAGCTGGGCCTACAGGCACACATCACCATGCCCAGTTAATTTATTATAATAATAATAATTATTATTTTGAGACGGAATCTTGCTTTGTCACCAGGCTGGAGTGCAGTGGCGCCATCTCGGCTCACTGCAACCTCCAACTCCTGGGTTCAAGTGGTTCTCCTGCCTCAGCCTCCCCAGTAGCTGGGATTACAGGCATGCGCCACCACACCCAGCTAATTTTTGTATTTTTAGTAGATACGGGGTTTCACCATGTTGGCCAGGATGGTCTCGACCTCCCAACCTCGTGATCTGCCCACCTTGGCCTCCCAAAGTGCTGGGATTACAGGTGTGAGCCACTGCAGCCGGCCTATAATTTTTTTTTTTTTTTTTTTGTAGAGACAGGGTCTTGCCGTGTTGCCCTAACCTGTGTCTCTAATACCTCGCCAGGCTGGTATTAGAGAATGTCCTATGTTACTCTTTAATCCTCTGTGTATTTTCCTGCCTTTCCTCTGGAATTCCTAAGAACTCTTGAGGAGAGAATTAGCCCTGATGCTGTAGGCATCCACTGTATGTAATGCATTGTTGTGCCTTGTCTGTAACCCATAGCCTCATGTGACATCCACTGCATGTATGTAATGAAGTCATTTCTCTCCTGTGCATCTCGCTGGTGTTTTCCTGTACAGCTGCTCTGTACCTGCCTTGGGACAACTGAAAAAGGGATCACCCAGATGATTTTTTATGTGGCACTTCATTCTCCTGTAGCAGCCCAATTGGGAAAGGCCACACCAGATGCTGGCAGTGTGGGTGATTGTACATTTATGGGTCGATGAATGGATGAGTTATGATGTTTCATTGAGAGCCTCTGGAGTTACCTTTTAAACTAATGAGCCGTTGTAGGAGAAACCAAAGCACAGGACTGAAGTTGATGCCACGTGTTGACATCTTTTTCTATTTTAAACGTTAAAAGAGGGACTAGGTCTAGGGAAGGCCCCGTTTGGAATGAAGGACTAGGAGCTACACCTTTGATGTGCCCCTGAATGCAGAAGTTACTTGGAAAGAGTCAGCCAAGTGTGCGGTGGTTCAGCCGTCATCCTCCTGTGGTAGACATGCTCCTGAATTGCTCCTGAATGGCTCGGCTCTGCTTTGGTTAGGAAGGAAAAGCTACACTGACCGTACTTTGCGGCTTTTTATCACCACCCGCCACCCGCCCCGCAGATGTTTAGGGGAACCACTTTTGGGCTTTTGTTATGGTTTGCATCATACTGTTTTATTTGCTGCCTCTTAAAATCCAGGTTACCTCTGGAACCTCCAAGTGAAACTTGAGCCCATAGTAAATCTCTTACCAGACAAAGGAAGACTGATGGACTTTCTCCTCCAGAGAAAGGAATGCAAGATGGTCATCCTGTCTGTCTGTTCACAGAGTAAGTTGAATCCTTCCCCCTTGGTCTGGTTCCAGTGTGAGGCCTGTGCTGCCCAACACTTTTTATCGGGATGTGGGCTACATTGTTGTGCCTTGTCTGTGACCCACAGCCTCATTCTTTATATGAGGGGTGGCTATGTGACCCTCTAGGAAAGGCTGCTAAATGGAAAGATGACTTGTAGAGATACTGGTAGAAAAGAACAATAAATGGGATGGTTCTGAATGAAAGTGGGCACACAGGAGGGGAGTGGGCCACCACCCCTGGCCTTCACACACACCTCTTTCAAAATCCAAGCCACTCACTGCATATGTGTCTTAAGAATCCCCTACTGAGGCCAGGCATGGTGGCTCATGCTTATAATCCCAGCACTCTGGGAGGCTGAGGCAGGAGGATTGCCTGAGCCTAGGAGTTCGAGACCAGCCTGGACAACATGGCGAAACCCTGTCTCTACAAAAAAAAAAAACATCAGCTGAGTTTGGTGCTATACACCTGTGGCCCCAGCTACTCCAGAGGCTGCAGAGGGAGGATTGCTTGAGCCCGGGAGGACGAGGCTGCAGTGAGCCATTTGTGTCAGTGTACCTCCAGCCTGGGCGACAGAGCAAGACCCTGTCTCAAAAAGAAAAAGAAAAAAAGAATCCCCTACCAATATGTGCTGTTGGTGTTTGTTTTTGTTTTGGTAGAGATGGGGTCTTGCCTTGTTGTCCAGGCTGGTCTCAAACTCCCAGCGAAAAGTGATCCTTCTGCCTCAGCCTACCCAAAGTACTGGGATTATAGGCATGTGCCACTGAGCCTGGCCTGCTATAGCTTTTTTTTTTTTTTTTTAACTGTAACCAGAAAGGGGTTGTGAATGACATCTAGGTATCAGGTCTTTAAAGTATTGAATTTCTTAGAGTGTCCTCTAAAGGTACTTTTGCATTGGTAACCTTTTAGATTAGTTTTTATCATAGCAACGTGTGGAAATTCTGAAGCTGACATTAAGTTGGTTTGATCCGTGTGAACATTGTGCCTTTCCAGTGTTAAGTGAGTCAGACAGAGCATCGCTGCCCGTGATAGCCACTGTTTTTGATAAACTCAACCATGAGTATAAAAAGTACTTGGATGCCGAGCAGAGTTACGCAATGGTGAGTTACATGGAGTATGACAAAGGGTCCTCCTCCCCCACCCCCTCCCTGGTATTTTCTAAGTAATTATGATGCAAAATTGTTTCCTATATATTAGAATAAGGTTGCTGAGATTTGCCGCCTGCCATGGGGCAAGGTGGCAGTAGTCGGGGATAGTGGAGGAGTAGTAAATTCAGGGTCCCTGCATCCCATGAGCTGGAGGCTACATTTCACTTCATACCTTCACTGTTTTTGTTTTTCCCATCTGTGTTCGATCTTGCCTGTAGATCCCTGGTCTACTGTTAAAGATGAGAAAAATCAGTCTCTGCTTTGCAATATTTTGTATATTTTTCTGTTATGCCAGAGTGAGGACTTAGTAAATTAAATTAGAAATATTTATATTTGCCACAGCTTTCTTCCCTTTTGGGAAAGAATCCTCTTGAGATAGCATCCTGTTGAGAGAGTGACGATTCAGTGTTAGCACTTAGCAGGCGTGTTTGTAGTGAAAGTAATAACCATGGCTTATTGCCACCAATTCCCGCTGTATTACTTGTACATCATATCTTCTGAAGCCAGAAGAAAAGTTTAGGACAAGGAGAATGAATTATTTCACTTCCAGGATCTGATTAGTGCTAGGCTGAAAATGGTTTTAAACCAACAAAAGCCCCAGAACTCCACTCCCCTTTAGCTGTTCATGGAAGGGTAAGAGGTCTGAGACAGGCACTGAAGAGGGCCGGTTGCCTGGACAGTGTCCATTCCTACCCTGCCAGACATGAGGGGTGGCTGAGTCCTTTTGGTCTCTATTGCTGTGGGTGTTCTGGGCTGTGGGAATCAGTAGGTCTGATCCCAAATGGTAGTTTCTGTGCTGTCCCACACTGTCTACTGGGCTCCAAAAACCGTCATGACTCAGCAGTGTGGGCCACTGACCAGCCACGTGAGCAGCATCTGGAGTTTCTTGGAAATGCAGGTTCTCAGGCTACACCCCACAGCTATTGCATAATCTGCATGGATCTGAACTGCTTTTTTTTTTTTTTTTTTTTTTTGAGACGGAGTTTTGCTCTTGTTGCCCAGGCTGGAGTGCAATGGCAAGATCTTGGCTCACCACAACCTCCGCCTCCTGGGTTCAAGGGATTCTCCTGCCTCAGCCTCCTGAGCAGCTGGGATTACAGGCATGCGCCACCGCACCCAGCTAATTTTGAATTTTTTTTTTTTTTTTTAAGTAGAGACCGGGTTTCTCCATATTAGGCTGGTCTGGAACTCCTGACCTCAGGTGATCCACCTGCCTTGGCCTCCCAAATTGTGGGGATTACAGGTGTGAGCCACCGCGCCCGGCTGGGACTGCTTTCAAACGTTAGGTGAGGTCGTCAAGGTCTCACAGAGCTTTCCTATTCAGAAGGACTTGTGGTGCTCTGGCTTGCCACTTAAAAATCCCTGGAGATTCCATGCAGGAGCTACTCATTTATTGTAGGATCCGGGCTTCATAAAGCAGGGATGCAGCAGGCCATTTCATTTTTGCCAGATAACAAATGCCCATGGTCCAGGATTAAGAAGCTTAGACAGGAAGTTAAAAAACTGCAAGAGGCTAAGTATGATATATCTTAAGAGAAAACTCTGACACATGCTTCTTTAGTTTCATCTACCGTGAACATTGGAGTGTTTTCAAGATGACCAGTTCTGATTTCCTAGACTCTCCCCCAGCCAGCACAGGAAAAAGTCGTATCTAAGTAGAGAAAGTGTTTTCCGCTCGTATCCTGGGTCCACATCGAAGAATTCAGTCCTTGTGTATGAACTGTAAACAGCACCCTTCCTCTAAGATGCCGAAGATCATAGTTTGTGGTTTCTTCTTTCAGGCGGTGGAAGCAGGGCAGAGCCGAAGCAGCCCGCTCCTCAAGAGGCCGGTGCGGACCCAGGCGGTGCTGGACCAGTCAGATGTGTACACCCATGTCCTGTCAGCCTTCGTGGAAAAGAAGGTGGGCTGCAGCTTTCCGCCTCTTCTGGACTGAGAATGCTCAAAACAAGGAAGTTGCAGAAAATGAGGAGACTTCATGTGATTAGAATCACTGGAGTTTCCTTGGGTGAGGACCTAGAGCTGGTAGTTTGGCTTCTAATACTCAGGCGTAAAACATAATCGTTGATGGGTGGTTCTGGAGCGATTTGTGCAAAACCAGTGAAAGATGAACACTGGGCCATTTTAAGATGGAAACAAGGCGGGGGTTGGATAGAGAGTTATATGCAGCCCCTTTTGCACCTCGTTGGTATTTATAAGACCACATTTTTTTCTCCCTAGGAGATGCCTCATAAATTTGTGATAGCCGTGCTGATGGAATACATTCGTTCTCTTAACCAGTTTCAGATTGCAGTACAGGTACCTTCAAATCAGCTGGTCCCAAGTTACAGCAGCAGGAATTAAAAAAAAAAAAAAAAAAAGACACAGTCACTGTCTTAGAAGATGACTCATATGCTAAATCAGGTCTGCCTCCCCGACTCAGAATGCTGAGTGACTCTCCTGACATCATTAGTTGGAATGGGAAGTGTAATGTCAAGTTGGGGTCTTTACCTGCATGATGAAACCACTTCTTGTAATGACAGACTTTTACCTTGGTTAGAATAGCCAGTCCTTGGGGAGCCTCTAGTCTGTTGTAGCTGAATGATGTGGGAAGTGTTCTTTCACTTTTTACTTTTGTCCTCAGCATTACCTACATGAACTTGTTATCAAAACACTTGTCCAGCACAACCTCTTTTATATGCTGCATCAGTTCCTGCAGTACCACGTCCTCAGCGACTCCAAACCTTTGGTATGCATTGCCAGATTTTTTACTTCCATTGTGGTTAAAAACGGAAAATTTTAACCGTTATCCTTCCAACTGAAGCGGGTCTAAAAATGTCTTTCAGGCTTGTCTGCTGTTATCCCTAGAGAGTTTCTATCCTCCTGCTCATCAGTTGTCTCTGGACATGCTGAAGGTAACTCTGATGTGTGAGGTTTTCGACTGTGGAAACTAACTCTGTTCCTGTTGTTTGCACTGACCTGGACTTCTCTCCCTTATTCCTAGCGACTTTCAACAGCAAATGATGAAATAGTAGAAGTTCTCCTTTCCAAACACCAAGTGTTAGCTGCCTTAAGGTTTATCCGGGGCATTGGTGGCCATGACAGCATTTCTGCACGAAAATTTTTAGATGCTGCAAAGCAGACTGAAGACAACATGCTTTTCTATACAATATTCCGGTTTTTTGAACAGCGAAACCAGCGGTTGCGAGGGAGCCCCAATTTCACACCAGGTGAGAATGCAATGAAAAGACTTGGGGTAACCAAAGCCTCAGAGAGTAGCAGAGGGCACTGGCAGCTGGTGGGCGAGGACCCCGGTTAGCATTTTTGTAAACAGCACAATTTGATAACAGCCCGCCTAGCCCTTGGCCCATTATTTGTAGTAGAGTGAATTCAGTATACTGACAGAATCTGAATTATGCTCTGGAACTCACCGAGGAAGTGTGTTTTGAGTCAAGACACATTTAGGACCCAGATCAGGCACAGCCCATCTCTTATAGCAGATCTTGGAATATCTCTTGAAGCCAGGAATAAGACGGCAAAGGGTGGCTAAGGGTTTTAAAGGGCCTGGGGCTTATTAAGGTTTCAGTTTTATGAAGTATACATTGGTTGATCATTCTCATTTTTTTTTATTTTTTTCATTGAGACGGAGTCTCGCTCCGTTGCCCAGGCTGGAGTGCAGTGTTGTGATCTCGGTTCACTGCAACCTCCACCGGGTTCAAGTGATTCTTCTGCCTCAGCCTCCTGAGTAGCTGGGACTACAGGTGCGTGCCACCACACCTGGCTAATTTTTGTATTTTTAGTAGAGGTGGGGTTTTACTATATTGCCCATGCTGGTCTCAAACTCCTGACCTCATGATCTGCCTGCCTCAGCCTCCCAAAGTGCTGGGATTACAGGTGTGAGCCACCGCACCTGGCCCTGGTTGATCATTCTCATCTCCAAATAGTTATACAACCTAAGACATCATCTTTAGGATAGGGAAGGATCAGGACTGTCTAATGAAACTTGTAGGTCTAACTATTTCTAGCTCAATGTAAGACGGCATTTAGTTACCGTAAGGACAGGTTAGATAGAATCTCTTCCATTTAGCTTTTCTACTTGTCTCTCAAAGCAGATAGGGCAACCTCAAAACCTAGGAAAACAATGTATTTTATTAAAGAAAAATAAGTTAAAACCCAGTAGACACATCTACGAGATGCTTTCTTTGTCCCTCATTTCATGCCACATCTAACTGGCGATTAATTCTCTTCCTTTCTAGGGGAACACTGTGAAGAACATGTTGCTTTTTTCAAACAGATTTTTGGAGACCAAGCTCTAATGAGGCCTACAACATTCTGAAATCACTTGCTGGTTTTTTATATAAAATGTGTACAAAGTTAATTTATTGCATTAATAAAGCTCTTTAAACTATAAAATGTTATAAAGTGTATCTACAACCTCAAATGTCACTAAAAATACGGTATAGAACTTGTGGGATGGCTTACTCCTAAAAGGAGAGACAGTGCATTGATTGGCCTTTACAGAGTGTCAGTGAGCGGATCACATTCACAGCCATCTAGTGTCACCTCCTGCTTGCTAAAGAATGAGGTTTTCTTTCTTTCCTGAAGAAGCTGGGAGAAGTTTAGTGTCCTGTGGTTGCCTCCAGATTTCATAATACTGCTTCCCAAGTCAACTGTGCATTCCTGAGTTCACAGGCGCTACGTTCAAAGCTGCTGCCAAACAGCCGATGGTTGGCACCATCCGGTGTTCAACTTGGCCTTGCCGATGCAGCGCCCATCCAGTGGTAAACTGACCGACCCTCAGACACAGTTCAGTCAGGATGCCCTGCGAGAGGGCTAGAAATTTAGAAGCCGTTCGCGCTCTGTTCCTTTGTATCGCTCTTCAGTGGCACAACTTCTGGCTTTATTTACTGATGGCCCTATGAGAGAGAAAAAGACTTCTTATTTCTGCAGGAGAAAGGGAGCTAGTTGGCTGGGCATAGTGGCTCACGCCTGTAATCCCACTTTGGAAGACTGAGGCAGGAGAATTGCTTGAGACCAGCCTGGACAACAGAGTGAGACCATCTCTCTCTCCCTCTCTTTTGGAGATGGGCTCTTTGCTTTCTTCCTCAGGCTGGAGTGAGTGGTATGAACACGACTCACTGCAACCTGAGCCCACCCTTCTGGGCTCAAGCAAGCTTCCTGCCTCAGCCTAACAAGTAGGTGGGACTGCAGACGCACACCACTTCACCTGGCTAATTTTATTTTTGTAGAGATGGAGGCCTCACTATGTTGCCTAGGCTGGTCTCAAACGATTCTCCTATCTCAGCCTTCCAAAGTGCTCATCTCTTTTTTTTTTTTTTTTTTTTGTCTTAAAAGGAGCGAATATATTAGATTGTAATAGAACCACTTCCTATCTCCCGGAGATGATAAAAAGCCCCTCATTTTCTTAATCATCTACTTCAGTGCTTCAGTTTAGTGACAAAGCTATAAATCAAGCAAATCAGTACTGTTATTTCAACCGTGGGTCATTTTTGTGCAAGGTGAAGTGGCCATAGAAGTAAAAGGATCAAGACAGTCTCGAAATGAACAGAGGCAGCACTTTGCTAAGAAACGGGAAATCCATGAGGGACATAAAAAGCTGTTCTGCAGCATTGCTGGTGTGAGAGCCGGCTGCCAGATGGACTCCATCTCAGTGGCAGGGAGGAGCTGCCCTGCCTGCTGACACTCAGATCCACTGAGGGACTGGCTCCAGGCCTCCAGAAAAAACATCAACAACTTCCTAATAAAGTAGTCTGCACCATCAGGAAGCCCCTGGATGGGTTTTTTCTTTTAGAAGAAATTTTTTTACTCAGTATCATTTATCATTATCAAATGACCATTAATATGAGTTCAAATACTTGAAAAGAATGCCTCAGGATAGAATTCCCTTTCAGTAATGTGCTTCCTCTTGTGCCACCCTTTTAAGATGATAACTCTTACCTATGTAACTGAGTAAGACAGGGAGAAATATTAATCCGTGAGTGGCTCCCAGTAAGACCATGGCCAAATACATCCTGAAGTAGAATATCTGGAAAATTTGAGATTTGGCAAAAGCCAACACCACAATCCCTCCAAATTTTGTAAGTGTGATTCCACTGAACACCTAAAAGAAGAGATACTGTGTTAGAAACCACTTTTACCAATCTGTAATTGAACAAGAACACTTCCTTACAAGGATTTCTCCCAGGTTCAAGTGATTCTCCTGCCCCAGCCTCCCGAGTAGCTGGGATTACAGGTGCACGCCACCATGCCCGGCTAATTTTTGTGTTTTTAGTAGAGATGGGGTTTCACCATGTTGGCCATGGTCTCGAACCCCTGGCTGCAAGCGGTCCACCAGACTTGGCCTCTCAAAGTGCTAGGGTTACAGGCATGAGCCACCGTGCCCAGCCCTTATGGGGATTTCTTAATATTCAAGGTTCAAAGCAATGGGAACTGAACCCAGGTAGCATCATCTACTACCTAACACTATTTTATTTGCTGCCTTATGATCCCGGAGGAGAGGTATGACCAAGGTAAAAGCTGTGTATTCTGCATAGACGCTGCATCGTGTCTCTAAATTGATTATCTTTCTTTATATTCTCAGGTGAAAACTTAAATATTTAAAAGTGTTACGAAGCAAAGTTTTAGTTTTTACTCTTTACCAGGTATTTTCTACAGTGGTAAAGAGATAGACTAAGCCAGGCTGTAGAGTTGAACCAAGACAACTCTCCAGGCACCAACCGCACATCACACGCTGGGTTCTGGCCTGGGCTCTCCTGCATTTTAAATGGGAAAGACTGCCAGCTGTCTCACGTTTAACTTTTCTGTTACCTTCCTGCTTCAGCACACTGCCACCTAAAAAGGAGCCGTACCAACAGGTACAGTTCCACAGAACGTCCGTTCTGTCCACGATGTGGCAGCTAATTCATGAATTGCCTGAAAGCTTGCAATCCCTTAGGAGCTGCTTTGTAAGTACAGGATCCAGACTCTTCAGTCACTGAGCAGGACACTTCATGGTGCGACTCTGCCGGCGTGGCCCTGCTCAGGGTACTCACGGAGCTGCCCATGTGGGCGAGTGCCTCTTCTGCGCGCTCCACGCGGCTGCCTTTCGTGCTCACCGTGAACGCTCTGGTTATGTGGCTGCAGAACTCCACAGAGATGCCACAGCTCTGAAATAAAGCACTTCCTTTAGGATGGCTCTCTTCCTGTTGAAGACCCTAGGCAGCCACCCCGTTCCGAGGATGGGTGCTAATTACCAGGGCACCCTGGGTGCTAGAGGAGGCCAAGCATCCCATTGGACTTACAAGGCCTCCATCACACCAATCTGTACTGTACCAGGAACTTTTTGGGGCCCTCTCTACACACAGCCAAAAGCCTGGTTTTCTGTGGCACGTTTGTGTTGACCAGGAGAAACTGCTAGAACCCCTTAAGGTCACCCCACCTGCACCGAGCTGGCACATTGTCACAACTTCTTTTCTTGGACCTCAGTGCTCCCCTATCTGAAGCAGGGCTCCTATCTGAGAGTACGGATACACTGTTCTATTTTCCATGAATACCTTCCGAGTGCTCTCATCTTTAATGACTAAAAGTACCCGACAACCACATGGGAGGCAAAAGGCACTAGTCAGGGAGCTCCTGGGGCGGGGTGCAATTTTCTAAGTAAAAAGTGAACATCCTGCTGTCATTAGGCTACAGGCTTGTGCAATCTCTATAAAGAATAACAAATTACAGGCAGACTAGCCCAGAACTAGGCCAGGAAATCACAGTTCCATGGTCAGAGGCACCATCAGGTACACTAGTATAGCCGCAAGGAATGGGACAAGAGAAAAAATTGAACAGAAATTCCCTGTAATGTGCCTATGCTCCCAGATGTCCAACTCAATGCTCACTCCCTCTATGCCCTGTCCCACCACCATCCAGCACTCCTCCAGCACTCATCCTGCCTCTCCATGTGTGCCAAGAGCAAGCGCCAGACTTGGTATCTTACCCCATCTTTAGGGTTTACATGGAATCCAAGACAGCCAATTCCCCTAAGTGAAACAGGAGCTAGGGACAAATTGAGACTGGATGAGGACTCACCATCACCAGGTTGACCAAGGATACAGCGTTCAGACTGATGCCCCAGAGCCACATAACTCCAAACATGTTGACCAAGACCATGGCGATGGTGGCACACATGATGACTGCGGACCAGAGCTCACAGCCCAGGAGGACCACGGTCACCAGAAATATCGCGCCCAGGGACACGCCGAGGTTGAAGATAGTGTCGTCAATGATGGTCAGGTACTGCTCGTAGAAGACATAAAACACACTGGAGAGGAGAGGGGAGGCCTCGTTAAAGCTCGCTGTCACTCCCCAACACTGTGTGTTCATCCTGTCACCACTGCCAAGTGGTCAGACTCCTTTGGGAAACATCCCTTGCAGAAAACCTTGCTGGCTGTCTACAAGACTCACCTAAAGCAACTCACTCGACCTCTCATGGCCACTGACCACCCAGAGAAGGGCCCAGCAGTGACACAAAATGTGTATTTTTGATAAAGTTTTTGTTTATAAGCCCAATCTATGCTATTTTATAGACATTTACAGAGAGCATTCCACAGCATTCTGGAAAAAAAAAAAAAAAACCAACAACAACAACAACAAAGAATCCTGATCTATCCTGAGACACTACCTCAGGCTCAGCAGGGTCCATGCAAGGCCTGAGGATAAAATGCTTTCATTTATTTTTTGGCAGAGCTAACTGGCTCTTAACTTCTTCCAAACAAATCCAGGCCTTCTTGCTTTAAGCGAGATCACGAGGAGGCAGGAAAAATAAATCACTTGTTTCTCCTCTCCTTCTACAGTTTCCAAATTCACTATTTCATACATAATACTTTTCTTGCTGGGAAAAAAAAAACCCTAACAATATAAAAAGTCTACATACAGGCAGCATCCCAAATAACCAGCAGCTGGGGATTCTGGTCCGTTGTTGGCCAAGAATGCGGGCCTGGCCCCGCTCTGAGCCACCTGCTCTCCAAGCGCCCCCTGCCTTGAGCCATTTTCCAGTGTGTGTCTCTTGCAGTGTGCAGTAGCGCAGAGATCAAGTTCTGTGTCTCTAGCCCTCAGGCCTTCATAGAGGCTTTAGATTCTGAACTCCCTTGCCCAGCACCCATTTCCTTTGATATACTGCCCTGTGCTCAGAATGAAGCAGGGGCCAGAACCCAACCTGAAAATCAGCATCTTGCCAAGGGAACCCTCCCCACTCCCACCTAGTGTAAGCCCTTTGCTGGGTAAACCCCACTGAAAAAAGGGCAGGCTTTACCTGTAAGGAAATACCCGGTAGGCACTGCCGTTAATGCCCATGGTTTCGGTGACATTACTGGCTATAAGTCGGGCTTTCTTCAGAGCGTCAATAAAGTCAGCAGAGGTCTGCAGCACGGTGTGGTAGGTCATGAAGTACGTGGCTCCGACCCTGGTGCCATTGCCAAGGATGTTAACTGCAGAACTATAGGCAGCATGTCCCCTGAGAAAAGAATCCCGGGTGTCAGAGAGTCCAGGTCTTGCAAAATATCAGCAGAATCTGAGCACTTGAGGCTAAGCAAAATCACCTGACCCTGGCCTCAGAGGTCAGACCCAGCTGTACATTTCAGGGATGAAGAAGGCCCCCAGATAAGGGAACACCAAAGGTTTAGCTTGTTCTCTCCCAGACTGGCTTTTTTTTTTTTTTCTTTTTTGAAACAGTCTTGCTCTGTAGTCCAGGATGGAGTACAGTGGCATGATCTCGGCTCACTGCAACCTCCGCCTCTCGGGTTCAAGCAATTCTCCCTGCCTCAGCCTCCCGAATAGCTTGGCATTACAGGCGCCTGCCACCATGCTCGACTAACTTTTTTATTTTTTCAGTAGAGACAGGGTTTTGCCATGTTGGCCAGGCTAGTCTTGAACTCCTGAGGTGACCTCAGGTGATCCGCCCACCTCGGCCTCCCAAAGTGCTGGGATTACAGGTGTGAACCACTTCGCCTGGCCAAATGGGCTTTTCTTGATTGCTCTGGGTTCTTTGGTACATAGCTGCTGTTTCTCTACCTGGTTTCATGTATAATCAAATGTACAGGGTTTACTCAGTCCTGTTGTGTAACAGGAGGCAGGAAAGGGCAAGGGCCCTGGGAACAACCTCAGCCCTGCCACTTACTGGTCATGTAACCCCGAGCAAAATGACCTCCTCTGAGCCCCAGTCTCCTCTTCTGTAAATGGGTATACCACCACCTACTCACAGGCTGCGTGATGATAAACGGAATAACGTCAGGGAGTGCCTGGCATGACGCTGGCACCCTGCAGCCTCCCCAGGAACGGTGGTTACTGCCTTCAGAAAAACTGAATCTACTTCAACTTATTTTACGTAGGCCAAAGCATCCAGTCAGTGAGTAAATCAAGCTGCAAGATTCATTTCTACTTAACTTTTAGGGGGAGTCATCCCATGATACCTAGAATAGGTCGCAAAGCACATGCATGATATAAATGATTCACTGATATGACTCTGGTCAGATATATGTTCTTATGAAAAACCTAAGTTCAGAGTTTACCTAACACACATGGGGATAGTCATCTTCCGCCTCCCAGAGCTTCCAAATCAACCCCAGAGAATTCCAGTCATCGTCACTATTTTTGGGCCATACATCTGGCTTCCATGGGTAACTGGCTGCCTGGCTGGATGAGGGAGTGAGACAGCCCATAACCCCATACATGGATGGGCTGGCAAGGAGCATGACGGGGCTAAAAGAATCGCAACCTTAATGTGGGATAACGTTATTAAAGCTAAGATCACACCCCAGCTGCCATCAGTACAACTGAACAGTTCCTTCAGGCCTGGATTACCAGCAGGCCGTCCTCTCCCTCAGCCCCGCTTGGAATGTGCACAGGAATCTGCGTTCATTCTCATGCCCGGGGAGGGGGCGGGCCAGGACACAGAGAGAGCATGAGATGTGAATGCCCACGCTAAGACAGAATCAGTTGAACACTATGAGGCATTTTCTTAAAAAGGTGTTTTTGGTTTTCCTGCTTCCACCAAAGGACCAGGACAGGGTGGGATGGAGAAGAGACGTTCCCATGCAATTGTCTTAGCCCAGTCCTCTCCTAGTGTTCTATTGCAAATTAAGGTTGCAGTGGATGCTTATCTGGAATGGCAGCAGCACTTACCCTTTGCCACACTTGGGGTTAGGGTTATCCGAAAGGAACATGGGCAGGAATCTCATGAAGTCTCCACCCTGAGGCCTCTGTTTGCCTTCCGGAGTCAGAGGCCTGCAGCGGACGCAGGCAGGGTCAACCACTGGTGGAGACATGCAGGGAGGACTGTTAGAAGAATAGGTCTCCAGATTTTTTGTAAAACATTTAAAAATACTGACTATGAGGGGCATTACTTTCTTCTCTATCAATTACTTTCCTTACTAGTGAGGGATAATCTTTCCCCTTATCTAAAAGCTTCAGCCACATGTCACTTTCATAGTTTAATGAATCTGAAATACTAAATACTATTTTCATCTTAGGCATACTATGCATCATTTTCTGCCCTGAAGTAGATCTCCTCCTTCAAGGATGGCCTTGACTGGTCAGAGCCCGGGGCTTCCATGTTTTTATTAAGAAAATTCCAGGGCAATCTCGATGCTTCTACAAAACCATAGGGTACAGTGACAAAGAAAAGCCCTCCTTTGAGAAGCTAAGGCCAGATACCAATCCTGAGAGGCAATCGCTGGAGTTAGGACAGGATGAGAAAACTTATCTGGAAACCACACTCCGAAGATGTGGACCTTGTTCAGCCTGCAGCCCCGAGGGCGGCTGTCTGAGCCAGGAACAACATGACAATTTCAGAATGAATGACTGAGGAAAGGAATGACGACATAGGGAGGGAGGCCCAGCTTTGATATACAAATAGGTATAAACTGAGGCACGACGCAAATGATTTTTAAATGATAATTTGAAAATTTTTCAGCAAAACGGGAAAGATTTGGTAAAGGAGAAAGTACCTGAAGCATTGCAGAACTGGTCAGTGATATTGTCCACTCGACAGCAAGACGACTGTGGCTTCACCCAGTCGAAATAATCGTCGATCCAGGACGAGGGGGCGAAGCCTATTCGGGTACTAGAGAGAAGAGACAGGGTTACTGACCTGCTCCATAGGGAGGAAGTCTTTAGTTTCAGTACTTTTTCTTAAAACCTAACTTCCTTTTCTACATTTTATACTGCTAACAGTCAAAAGAAAAACTACATGAGCACTGAATGAAAAAAGCCTTCGAAGCATTAGGTGGTAAACTAGTCCCTTCAAAGGTTTTGTTAAGGTAAAGCCAGATTTAACATACATTTTGCATAAAAACAACTTTTCCAAGAAAGTCTATTTTCAGTGAGACATTTCAGGCCTGAGTTGACTGCCTGGCTGAGAGCCCCCTCCGCTGCTTCTGAAGCACAAGACAAGGCGGTACTGACTAGTTGTCCAGCTGCGCCGCGTTAAATATCTGCTGCACCAGGGAATCGTTGTTGCAGCCCATGCCGCCACACACCATGTTCTGCCCCTTGGGAGAAGTGTAGTTGTGCCCTTCCTCCAGGACAAAGTACACAGGCGGACCCGCATGCAGGTACTGACTGATGGATTTGAAATAATCCACCACGTAGGAGTCCTGAAAGAAAGATAAAAAAATAGGAGAGAGTGTGAACACTCTGATAGTAACTAAGCAAGGTGAGGATCACAGAGAATAAGACGGTGCCAGGAGGTTCCTGGCTGAGATGCCTCCAGCTGGACTCATGATTCCTAACACTGCCAGTCTTCCCCCCAGGGCCGCAGGGTGCTCCTCCTGCTAGCCCCACAATCAGGAGAGCATCTCATAAGGTAACCTCATAAGACTGGTTGTTCATTTTCTGCAGCTGTGCCCAGAGGGGCTCAGTCAGAATTCCAAACAGCCCACACCGGCACTGCACTGGGGCAGTTCTCCTAACCCTGGAAACCCTGTCACCATTTGCAGTTAGAAGCAGGCACTTGCTTTAAACACCCAAGTGCATGTTTTGAAAAATGTATTCATCATCAGCTGAAGAAGTTAAAAAAAAAAAAAGGAAGTCGTCTTACATCTGGCATCGAAAGAGACTGTTCCAATCCAATATCTACTTTGTTCAGGACTGCGATGCTGAATGACAGAACACCCACAAATATTGCTATCTGGAACAACAAATCAATCATAAGACAGAGACTGCTTAGTATAATAAGCTTACGACCAGAAATAAAATCTTAAGCACACACAAAAAGCAGGATTTTTTAAAATGGAAAAGCTTCAATGACAGGCTAATAGGGAGTGCATGGCAGTGGGTGAGACCACAGCACCAGGAGTCCAAATTCCTGGGTGCAAATCCTGACTCTGCCACTTACGGGCTGAGTGACTTGGGGCAAACCACTTCACCTCTCTTGGCTTCTATTTCCTCATCATTAAGAGGAAAAATAAAAGTTTCTTTGCAACTTTTTGTGAATCTGAAACTATTTCAAAATAAAAAACTTAAAACTCTTGTTTATATGGACTGATAAAAGCTCATGGGGAAAACATTTTATCTACTGTTCCATATTTGCTTTTGCTTTTCTTTTTTAGATATATTTAACAGCTTTAAGAATCTCCTTCCCAGGCTGTCTGGCTTCTTAGAAGGCATGTGATAATCTGTTTCAGTGAGAGGAAAGAGAAAAACCACAGATAAGCGCATACCACAATTGGTCTCATCCAGTCCTTTAGCAGAAGTGGAGAATAGGAGTTTTTGAAGAAGCGAAACAAACAGCTCTCTGAGGCCTGGACGCTTGTTCCATCTTCAGCACCTCTGACACAGCAAAAGATGTCTAGCCGATTTTTCTGAGAGGACAGAGGGGAACAAAGGTTATACCCGCTAGCTGCTTCCTCTAGATTCTAGACTCAAATTAAATAGACTATAATCCTGACACCAACTTACCTCTTGACGTTTAATGTCTAACCCCAAGAGACTCACGAAACAGGTAATCTGCAGAAGAAAGTCAATGAAGACTGCCAATCCCGCAAAGAGAGAGAACGTGTGCACGGCTGGCATCACGGACAATGCTCCTGTCGGGGAGAGAAGGGCTCTGCGTCACTTCTGTTTACAGCAGGGGGCTCTCTGCAGGTCTTATGTTCATGTGCATGTACAGATACAAGGAGCCAGCACAGGCCAAACGCATGAGAACGCATGCTGCGGCTGGACATTACACCAGAACTGGGACAGGAGGTGATAAGCCAGTGCCTTTCAAAGTGCACTCAACACCAGACCATTTGGGAAGCCCCATCCTAGTTATGACAGGAATTCAACCCCAATTCTACCATACTCAGGTTCACGGCAAATTCACACACATTAAAATTTGAGAACCACAAATACAGGCCATTTCTTATAGTACTTTCTATGCTTCACTGTAAGAAATGGACAGTATTTTCCATTTATTACATCAACACTACTAGCCTCCCAGTTTAATTAAGAGATAATTGACAATCGAGTGAGGATCAAAGGCATGAGGGTAAGACTTGGAAACTGCAAACTGGCAGCCCATGAATCAGATGGTTCCTGTTTAGCCCACACTGTATCAACCCATCTTGGCAGGAGAATGGCATGAGCCCGGGAGGCGGAGCTTGCAGCGAGCCGGGATCGCAACACTGCACTCCAGCCTGGGTGACAGAGCGAGACTCCGTCTCAAAAAAAAAAAAAAAAAAAAAGATTAAAAAACTTTTTTTTTATAAGTTGCCAATATTTAACAATGCCATACACAAAAATCTAGATTCACAACTTTGCTTGGAAGAAAAACAACAACAACAACAGCAGCAGCAACAACAAAACAGACCTTGTAGCACTGGGTTGGCCACACATAACTGTCTTTTTAGATAAGACACGTGCACTTGGGGTGCCACAATCCCTACTGACTCCTACGGTCCCAAGGTCACTCCAACCTTGAGGCACAGTCTCTGCTGCTATTATCATCACACCTGCACTGGTTTTCTTACAATAGTAGTGAAAAAAAGAAAGTTGTTTTTTTTTTTTTTGCACCTGTGTTTGTCAAAAGGAACTACAGGGCTACAGGTTTCAAAAGCACATGGCTTTGTGGAGATGAAGAATAACAAGCTAGCAGTGTATCTGTGGTGAAAGACTACCACCTACAATGACCTTACAATGGCCCTGATTAAGCTGACCTCGCAGCCACATAGGCATTGCAGTTTGTGGCCCGTGGATGGTCTTCTTTGGACTGAGTGATTCCAGTCCAGCCTCCTCTATAGTGGACAGAGTAACTCTGCTCTTACTACACTTCAGAGATGGGGCAGACAGCCCCACTAGTGAGTCTATTTGATGATTCTCTATGTGAAAGAAACACAGAAGTGCTGACTTTGTTCCAGCTTATTCTGGCTCCTTATAATGTGGTGAGTCAAGAGCTTCTGGTCATTAACAAGGCTGCTTCCCCAATGAGTTGTGCGCACAGAAGAGAAAGGCTGCCTTTGAAAACAACGGCAAACATCTTGTAAGCGAGTGCCTGTGGATTTCGGAGCTGCTGCTTAGAGTGTCATGTGGAGAAGGATTCAGTGGCTACTCTAGGATGCCATTTTCAACTATCAACATTCCCAGTGGCTACCAAAAGGGGAAAGTGGCAAGACGAACTGTAGGTCTCTTTCACCCTGAACCCCAACATCAATGCTATCCTGACAGTTAAATGAGAAGGAAGCCACTTGCAAAATCACACCTAAGTTACTGCTGCCAATTTTTCTGTGGTCCATTCAGTGATACTTTCCCAGTGCAGAACAAAGCTTAAAAAAAGGAGACAACACGGGCTGGGCACGGGGGCTCACGCCTGTAATCTCAGCACTTTGGGAGGCCGAGGCAGGTAGATCACCTGAGGTCAGGAGTTCGAGACCAGCCTGGCCAACATGGTGAAACCCCATCTCTATTAAAAATGCAAAAAGTTAACTGGGCATGGTGGTACGTGCCTTTAATCCCAGCTATTTGGGAGGCTGAGGCAGGAAAATCGCTTGAACCCGGCAGGCGGAGGCTGCAGTGAGCCAAGACTGCACCACTGCACTCCAATCTGGGTGGCAGAGTGAGACTCCATCTCAGAGGGAAAAAAAAAAAAAAAGAAAAAAAAAAAGGAAGCAACACAAAGGGACATGTTCAGATAGCCAGCTCCTTCTTTCTCCAGGCTCAGCGAACTACAGGACTGGTAGGATTGAAAGCATAATTACCTAAGAAAAATGCTATGGTCTCAGAAAAGGATGACAGGAACATACTGGGAGCCACTTCTCCTAGGACCCTGCCCAGCTGCTGATCCAGGGTTTCCCCTTGAAGACGTTCATCTCTCTTAAAAAAAAAAAATTATGCGACATTAAAATTTCTCAATAACAACGCCACTTCTTGCTGCTTTGTGTTAACTCAAGGGTAAATAAATGATTAGCAGACGATTAGCAGTGTCTTCTAAGCATATAAACTTCGGTGGGGGACTCCAATGTTCTCAGAGTATTTCTGCACTACACAGCTAGGTACCAAGTGAGAAACTAAAGGGAAAGCTGAGCCACATTACAGGAAAACACACGGAACACAGGCGGCAGGGGACTGGACCACTGAACATCACTCTCACGTGCACTGAGTCTCCGCCCAGGTCGGGTCTACAGGACGACTGAGACCACCTTCTATAGCAGCGGGACACGTGTTGACCTTTTGCCTTTTTAGTGGCACCTTTGAGCAAAATGAATCTAACATTCTATACTATGCTGAACATCATTTTAATAGCAGTCGTACCCAAAATCTTTTCCAAAAGTGTGTTAGCCCTTCTTGTACACATGATACTATTTAAAATGAAAAGATACTATTAAAAGACACTATTTAAAGATACAATTTAAAACAAAATTCTTACTTTATATCTACTATTTCATCAACCAAAAAGAGGGGTGAAATTCTTGGTCCTAAGATGTCCACAGCGAGTCAAGAGGACCGATGAGCCACACAGGGAAAGGAAAACGCTCTCACAGGCCGCACTCACGAATGCGGAGCCCAGTAGCCATTCACAGACCCTGAAACTTGAACAGATGCTGAGCCCTGTGAGAATATGGAAGTATACCTGGTAGGCCTGCACCAGAATGAAGATGTTGTCCACTCCAACAGCCAGCACCAGGAATGGGATGACTTCAATCACAATGAGGGTCAAGGGCAACCCAATGTAGCTGAAGACGCCCAAGGAGCAAGCCACCGAGCTCAGCACGATCAGGATGCCCGCGATGCCTAGTGAGACCTTCGAATCCACCTGAGCAGGGCGACAAAGACAAAATCACCAGTTAGTTACAGGGCTGTCTGTCCCACCTGTTACTAAAAGGTCCTCCTTTTTACTTTACAGGGCTGTATCAAACCTAGAGTTGAAAGTACAATTCTGTGTTTCAGAGAGGACTTGTAAACATTTCCAGGTCTGCCTGGGCAACACACATGATGAGTTTGCATTCTTAGGTGATGGACTGGACAAATAAGAAAAAACTGGATTATGCGAAGTAAACTTTAAGATAAACCAAAAAGTTGGAACTGAAGAAAATAGATGTAGGCAACAGAAATGTTACATACAATTAAAACATGGGGGAATTTATGGCAGTTTTAAACATAATGGATTAAGAAGAAAGAGGCAAAAATATGATGTTACACTGCGCACTGCTGTTAACCTCTAACATACATACACCCCCTGCTTACCAGAAGCCTACGACAGCTTTTGATGTGCCCCAAGGCTAGGGAAATATACAGAAACATGATGGCATAGCTAATCACAACGGTGAAGACATCACTGTCACTTTCACGATTTAGTTCATCTTCAATACTTCGTTCAGCAGTGAAGGAAATGGTCAGATTGGGATTCTTGTAGCTTTTCACAAAATTAATAAACCTAAAAGGTAAGCAAAATGTTATATTTTTAGTTAAAACTTACTGACAGCTAAATAAGAAACTTCTTCCTAATTTTCATGATACAAAGGCCTCGTTTTCTTTTTTTTGTTTTGAGACGGAGTCTCGCTCTGTTGCCCAGGCTGAAGTGCAATGGCGCAATCTCAGCTCACTGCAACCTCCACCTCCCGGGTTCAAATGCTTCTCCTGCCTCAGCCTCCTGAGTGGCTGGGACTACAGGCATGCGCCATTAGGCCGGGCTAATTTTTGTATTTTAGTAGAGACACGGTTTCACCATGTTGGCCAGGCTAGTCTCAAACTCCTGACCTCAAGTGATCCACCTGTCTCAGCCTCCCAAAGTGTTGGGATTACAGGCGTCAGCCACTGTGCCCGGCTCAAAGGCCATGTTTTCTTAACCTTTATCCTGCATTAAGATCCTTCGTTTGCTTTTGTTCCTGTTTTGAAATAGAGTCTCGCTCTGTTGCCTCAGCTGGAGTACAGTGGCGCGATTATAGCTCACTGCAGCCTCGAACTCCTGGGCTTAAGGGATCCTCCTGCCTTAGCCTCTTCAGTAGCTTGTACTACAGAGACATATCCCCATGCCTGGCTAATTTTAAAAATTTTTTGTAGAGATGGGGTCTTTGCCATATTGTGCTTGCTGGTCTCAAACTCCTGGCCTTAAGGCACTCCTCCTGCCTCCACATCCCTAAGTGCTGGGATTACAGGCACCATGCCCAGCCACTGCAATAGGATCTTCTACACTGGAGACCATCAATCAGATTACAGCTAAGGTTCCATACATGCTAAATTAAAGTAAGTTTAGGGCTCAGTGGCTTATGCCTGTAATTCCAGCACTTTGGGAGGCTGAGGCTGGCAGATCACCTGAGGTCAAGAGTTCGAGACTAGCCTGGCCAACATGGTGAAAGCCCGTCTCTACTAAAAATATAAAAATTAGCTGGGCGTGGTAGCAGGTGCCTGTAATCCCTGCTACTTGGGAGGCTGAGGCACGAGAATCACTTGAACCTGGGAGGCAGAGGCTGCAGCGAGCTGAGATCATGCCACTTACTCCAGCCTGGGTGACAGAGCAAGACTGTCTCAAAAAAAAAAAAAAAAAAAAAAGAAATGCATTCAGTCTACTAAATCAAAACCACAATGAGATACCACTTCACACCCAATGAAGATAGCTAGAATCACAAAGTCAGATAACAAAAATGCGAAGAAATTGGAAGTTTCATGGACTGCTGGTGGTGACGTAAAGCGCTATAGCCACTTTGGAAAACGGTCTGGCAGTTCTTCAAACTATTCAAGGTGGACTTACCCTATGACTCAGCAATTCTACTACTAGGTATGTACCCAAAAGAAATGAAAACTCACATCCACAAGAACTTGTACTCAAGTGTTCATGTCAGCATTATTCATAATAGCCAAAATGGAAACAGCCCAAGTGTGCGTCAGTTGATAAATGCACACAACGTGGTATATCCATACCATGGAATGAAAAGGAATGGAGTACTGATACATGCCACAACATGAATGAACCTTGAGAAATTATGTTCAATGAAAGCCAGACAAAAAAGTCCACATATTATTCTATGCACATAAAAGTCCAGAATGGGAAAATCTCCAGAGACAGAAAGTATTTTAGTGGTTGCCTAGGGCTGTGGATAGGAGGATGAAAAGATGGAGGGTGTTAGTTAAAGGGTACAGAGTTTTATTGTGGAGTAATGAAAATGTTCCTAAAATTGACTGTGGTGATGGCTGCACACATACGTGAATATAGTAAAGCTAATGAATTGTACACTTTTTTTTTCTTTTTAAATTTTCCTTTTTTCTTCTTTTTTTTTTAGAGACATGCAAACATTGCCTAGGCTGGTCTTGAACTCCCGGCCTCAAGTAAGCCTCCCGTCTGGGCCTCCCAAAGTGCTGGGACTACAAGTGTGAACCACCGTTCCCAGCCTGAACTGTATACTTTAAGTGGGTGAACTGTATGATCCCTGTACCATATCTCAATAAAACAATCTTTAAAAAGTACTGGAGGGTATAAAGTGCAACCTGGCCTCCTAAGTCCTCTCTTCCCATTCTCTAGAGGTCACAAACACAGTTAATTTCTCAGGTCATTTGCTTGATATTTTTTTCTAAGCATGGACAGCAGCATAAACAATATATATTTATACAAATATACATCATGAACCATTTATTTACTTCACTGTCTTTTATGACAGCACAATATTCTATTGTATTCATTCCTTATTAAATACATTCAGCATGCTCCCAAGTTCTGCTGGTAGAAAACAATGCAGGTGGCTGGGTGCAGTGGCTCATACCTATAATCCCAGCACTTTGGGAGGCCGAGGAGGGTGAATCACCTGAGGTTAGTAGGTCGAGACCAGCCTGGGCAACATGGCAAAACCCTGTTTCTACAAACAAATACAAAAATTAGCTGGGTGTGATGGCATGCACATGTAGTCTCAGCTACTCGGGAGACTGAGGTGGGAGGATCACTTGAGCCTAGGAGGTTGAGGCTGCAGTGAGCTGAGATTGAGTCACTGCACCCCACCCAGCCTAGGCAAGAGTGAACCCAGTCTCAAAAAATAAATAAAATAAGTAAAAACAATGCAAGGAATCTTTTTTTGCACACTTTAGCATTCCTGTGGAGGAAGAGCTGTTTAAAACATCTGTTCAAAGGTAAATGTGTTTACAGTTTCTTCTTAGCATCATTGGCACCAAGTGAACAAAATTACATAACTCAGATCTGTCACTGGTTAATTTAGAAAATGAAGTTTAAGTGCTTGCTGCGAGTGTCTAGCTTCCCACAATGCAAGGACAGTCTGCTCACACCCATGAGTGACTCACTCTTTTTCCCAGGCCTGGGCCCTCTGGAGCTTCTCTGTATCATTATAGTAATTATTGACAGGGAAGGTAATCACAAGGGCAGTGGCGTTATTGTAGTTTTGATCTAGAAAGGAAAAATGTGACATCAAAAAGCAGATTACAAGCATGCAGAAAATTAGACACATACCAGGGGAAAAATCACAACACAGATTTCTCACTGGAACTATGGACTGTATCTCTGGGCTCTAAGAATTAAACAAGAGTTTGCTGAAATTGTCTTTATGTACTTCAGTTAATGAATAAAAAGGATTTTTTATCTGAGGTAGGCATGGTTATCATTCAGGAAGAGTAACTTTTTTTTTTTTTTTTTAAAGGATACAGTACATGCATGTTAACAATTTCAAATAGAACAGAAAGGTGTTTATTGAAAATTCTCTCTGCTTCTCCAACATCTATTTCATTATCTTAGTTCTCCTCCCCATACTGTGACCATCTGCGAATCTTTCCAGAGCCGCTCCACACACACACAAGCAAACACACAGATTCTTCCCCTTTCCCTCTTAACCACACAAACAGTAAAATACTATTCTGCACATTACATTTTAAAATTTTGTATCTTGGAGACTGCTCCGTAAAGAGTTTCCTTATTCTTTTCCTACAATATTTTCTGGTATACTTTAGCCAATCCCCCCCACTGATGAGTAGTTTTGCAGTTTTTTCTATTACAAAGTTACTATAAATAGCCTACAAATATTTTAATGTGTAAAACACATACTTGTAGAAACAAATCTTTTTTCCTTTTTTGGGGTAGGGGGCAGGAGTGGGGGACAGTGTCTTGTTCTGTTGCCCAGGCTGAAGTGCAGTGGTGCAATCACGGCTTTTTGTGGCCTTGACCACCCGAACTCAATCAATCCTCCTGCCTCAGCCTCCCAGTAGCTGGCACTAAAGGTGTGCACCACCATTGCTGGCTAATTTTTGTATTTTATATAGAGATGGGATTTTGTCATGTTGCCCAGGCTGGACTTGAACTACTGGGCTCAAGCGATCCTCCTGCCTTGGCCTCCCAAAGTGCTGGGATTATAGGCATGAGCCACTGCACCTGGCTAGAATCAATTCTTAAAGCATAATCAATGAATCAAAAACTATGTATATTTCTAATTTTGATAAATTCTCCCAAACTGCCTTCCAAAGAAGCTGAACTATTTTTCATTCCTTTCTTTCTTCTTTTTTAGAGACAGGGTCTCACTGTGTTGCCCCGGCTGGAGTGCAGTGGCACAATCATGGTTTACTGAAGCCTTGACTTCTCAGGCTCAAGCAATCCTCCTGCCTTAGCCTCCCTTTTCATTACTTTAGTCAAGAAAATATTTACTGAGGCTGAGCGTGGTGGCTCATGCCTATGATCCCAGCACTTTGGGAGGCCAAGGTGGGTGGATCACCTTTGGTCAGGAGTTCAAGACCAGTCTGGGCAACAAGGCAAAACCATGTCTCTACTAAAAACACAAAAAATTAGCTGGGCCTGGTGATACATGTCTGTAATCCCAGCTACTCAGGAGGTGGAGGCAGGAGAATTGCTTGAACCTGGGAGGCAGGAGATGCAGTGAGCCGAGATCACGCCACTGCACTCCCGCCTGGGCAACAGAGCACAACTCTGTCTCTGAAAAATAAAATAAAAACCTTTTTTTGGTATTTCTCCTTTTGTTAACTTTCACATGGCCTCACCCACTTTTCTTTCAGGTTATTGATCATTTTTTCACGAGTTTTTTTTTTTTTTTTAAGATGGAGTCTTGCTCTTGTCACCCAGGCTGGAGTGCAATGGCATGATCTCGGCTCACTGCAAACTCCACCTCCAGGATTTAAGCGATTCTCCTGCCTCAGCCTCCTGAGTCGCTGAGACTACAGGCACACACCACCATGTGCGGCTAATTTTTTTGTGTTTTTAGTAGAGACGGGGTTTCACATTTTGGCCAGGCTGAGATGAGATCTTTATTTATTAAGAAAATGCTGTCTGCTATGCATACTAATATTTTTGTCCAGTTTTTTTTTTTTTTGGCAAGGTCTCGCTCTGCCACCCAGGCTAGAATGTGGTGCAATCTCAGCTTACTGCAGCCTCAACCTCCTGGGCTCAAGTGATCCTCCCACCTCAGCCTCCCGAGTAGCTGGGACTACAAGCATGCACCATCATGCCCAGCTAATTTTTGTATTTTTTGCAGAGACGGGGTTTCTCCATGTTGCTCACGCTGGTCTCAAACTCCTAGCTCAAGTGATGTGCCCGCCTCTGCCTCCTAAAGTGCTGGGATTACAGGCATTAATAACTCTCGGCCCAGTTTTGTTTTTTTAACTGTATGTTTGTTCTCCACAAATGAAAATTTTCATGTACTCAAATTCATCAGTCTTTCCTTTTGGGGTTTCTGAGTTTTGTGTCTTGCTTAGAAATATCTTTTCCACTTAAAAATTATTTTTAAAAATGCCTCCTGAATTTTCTTCCAGTTCTTACATTTCTTTTTTTTTTTTTGAGACGGAGTCTCGCTCTGTCGCCCAGGCTGGAGTGCAGTGACTTGATCTTGGCTCACTGCAAGCTCCGCCTCCCGGGTTCATGCCAGTCTCCTGCCTCAGCCTCCTGAGTAGCTGGGACCACAGGCACCTGCCACCACACCCAGCTAATTTTTTATAAAATATTTTTAGTAGAGATAGGGTTTCACCGTGTTAGACAGGATGATCTCGATCTCCTGACCTCGTGATCCACCTGCCTCAGCCTCCCAAAGTGCTGGCATTAGAGGCGTGAACCACCGCACCCGGCCCAGTTCTTACGTTTCAATCTTTTATCCATCTGGAATTTATTTTGGTAAATGAACAAGGTAGAGATCAAAGACAATTGTTTCCCCTATGGCTAGCCAGTTGCTGACACCATCCCTTTTCCATCAGTTAGAAATGGCATTTTCCTCTATGATACATAGTAAATTTTAAATACAGATTGCAACTTCTCCCCTGCCACTGAGTGAGGAGAAGAAAACCTATCTGGATTCTTCACTGGCTGAGCAAAACCTGTTGAGCCTGTAATTTGGCTTAAGATGCCAAACGTGTCACATGAATCATCACCTTATTTTATCAAGTACAATTGGTTCTAAAGTGCTACAGGAACCAGCAAAGAGCAAACCAGCTGCTCTTCACACTGTAAGAGTGTCCAAATACTCAACTGACCGGCTTAGAAGAAAAAAAATCCATCAACTTTCTTTCTTTTTCCACATACCTCACATACTATCTTTTCTCTATCACAGGGGTTCTTACCTGAGGTCCATGAGCTCCCTAGAGGGTCTATAAATGAGCTTCGAAGGCCCATGACCTCCTTGAAGCTGAACAACAATGCAGAGATTTGCAATTGCATTATTCTGGGGAAAGGTACTTAGCCTTCGACAGCTTCTCAAAGGCATATGTGATCTAAAAATGGCTAACCCAATCCACTTCTTTTAAATCTGGAATGAAATCCAAACCCGAAGCCAAAGGAGATACTATTTTAGGATTCAAGAGGTAGGAAATTAACAAAACTGCCCAATTTATGAAATCTTCATAATTACCACTTGACGCTAATGACAAAACAGAGATGACTTTACCTAAAAGGAAAAGTCAAAGCTTCTCTTACTTACCATCATAGCCTCCCAACACAAGCCACGGGAACACTGGTCCACCAAACGTACCCAGACAAGGGTCATGGAGCAAACTTGTATCATTCAGAGAGGCAGGAGCCCTGCCAAAAAGTTTAGAAAACACCTCCCAGTTAGAAGGGCCTCAAGACATCAGAGACCTAAACATTTACACAACAAACATTTGATGAAGCTGGCTGTATTCTAAGGACAACATGGGCCCTGAGGTTTCTCAGTTGAATAATACAGCTCAGCACTCACCTTTGGGAGCTCAGAATCACTGGGCAAGAGGCAGGCAAATACAGCCCAGTGCCATCAATGGCACATGGTACATGGTGCTATGCAGGCACAGAGGAGGGAGCAAACACTAAAAGGCAAAATTATAGCCAAGAGGAAGAGACTGTACAGACCCAGAGCTCTGAGGATGAGGGGGATTTCACCGAAGAGGGAGGACAAAAACGGAATTGTGTCTCACACAATTACAACTGTGGGAGGAAAAAGGGAGCGAGAGAGAACAGTGAGAGGGAATGAGAGCAAGATGGTGGTTTGGCAAGTCCTGTATGCCGGGTATGGCGGCACGCCTAATCCCAGCTACTCAGGAAGCTGAGGCAGAAGGATGGCTATAACCCAGGAGTTTGAGTCCAGCCTGGACAACATAGCAAGACTCCATCTCTAAAAAAAAAAAAAAATGATAATTCAAAGAAAAGACGTCCTCTCCTAGAGCACAGGGTGCCCACCAAGGGGGCTCCTGAAGGAGGGGGCCGGGGTCTGGGAAGAGTAATGGACAGACAAATGCAAAATAAAAGGACTCAGTGACAGGTAGTTTGGATTTTTATTCTGGAGGCACTGAGGAACAATTAGAGATTTCTGGGAAAGAAATGTCATGAGCTGTTTTACAAAGATAGCTCGCATGGCAAAGTGGAAGGTTTGGAAATGGCAAAGAAACAGGAAGCAGGTGGAACAGTAAGTGGAGATGTTAGCGCAATGGCCCAGGCAAGAGGCAACTGGCAGTGCAGTGCAGACAGACAGTCGGCCAGTGGAGAGGGAACCAGCATTTTCAGACAGACCATCAGCTACAACTTGGCCAGGTGCTGAGAAACTTCTGCATACGACCCACCCGTCAGAGCGGATGGGTGACGGCATGAGGGAGGTCAGGTGACCTGCAGCGAGCAGCTGAGTCCCTTCATCCACAGCAGAAATCTGAGAGACCATCCAGAGGCTCAGACCCGTAAGAACCCCATGAGGAAGGCGAGGGCGAGGCAGAATTCAGGGATAAAGCCTCAAGTCTGAGTAACTGGTAGCTGTCACTGCCTTTAAACGAAATGGGGAAAAGAAGCAGGTCAGGGCATGGTTCTGGGCAGGCCAGGCCATCTGCCATTACTGCAGGACCTTCAGGTGAAAAAGTCCAGGAAAAGCGGAGGGAGAGGAAAGGGGACATCGCTAGGGCGGGCCTGGTGTCATGAGGATGCACACAAGCTTAACTACAAACCAATTCAGGTCCCTACCGCCAGGAGCCTGCCACTCCCGGCACCGCTTCCACACTGGTGGGAACCACACCCGCTTTGAGGAAACACAAGACTCACACACCTCTGGCCCCCTTCATTTTTGTTGACTTTAATCTTGTGCAACAGAGAGTAAACTATAAAATTTATGTAACATTAAATGGTCGTCCAATTATAAAAATTATGTAACATTAAATTTTTTTTTTTTTCTTCAAATTACCCATGGCTCGCCTGCACCGTCTACCCTGTGGAGAATGCCGGTTTAGGGTACGGAGCATAAGCTATTGTGTTTTCATGAGTATAACTCATGTTTTTAGTGGTGATATTCTTGAAACAGAGTAAATATAGCCCAACTGCATAAAAAGTCTTGTTGTTACTCCAGTAACAAACAAACAGAACTCAAGGTCAAAGTTCTTTAGAACCAGAAGTGAGAGTCCTTAGCTCTTGAGAAGTAGTTGGCTGAGCAGTGTCCTTAAAGGCAACAAGGAATAATTTCTCTGTTCCCATGCTGAAGAAATAGCCACTGTGGTTGCTCAACTGGCTGAACAAATGTCCCTAGGCCAGGTCCCAAGCATTCCGGGAGAGCAGGCCCATCCGGCATCATGGTGCTCTTCCCCTACCGGGAGAAGCCTTAAGATTCCCCTACAGGTCACCCAAGCACCGCTTCCTGGGGTGACTATTCCCAATTATAAATGCTCCCTGCCCAGCTAGACACGCCTCCTAAGGGAAGCAGCTGCAGGGCCCTCCAATCTAAAGCTGCGAAGCTGCAGACCCATCCTGCCCCAACTCCTCAGAGGGAGGCTGGGGAGGCTGCCTCCCAAATAGCTGGGGCACTACAGGGTACTGGGCTATGTATCTGAGAGAGAAGAAAAGGCACCAAAGGCTCTTCTATCTTTAAATCTTGTGGGGGGTGTGATACATGACACTGTGTTAGCGACCCAGGCACGAGGTAAAAGGTGAGAGGCAGCTGCACTCCTCAATCATACACCACGAGAGCTCCCTCCCGGGGCTCTGCACTTGCTGCTGGTTCTGCTGGGAACACTCATCCCTGTGATGTGCCCAGCTGTCCTTTCCTCTCCCTTTGTGCACATCTCCATGCTTAAGCAGTGCACCCCCCACTCTGTCCAGCCTTATTCTTCCCCTCACAGCACTAATCTCTAGCTGACATGATACCATATGTTATGTGCTCATCATCCGTCTCCCTCCATTAAGATGTAAGCTTCTGGCCGGGCGTGGCAGCTCACGCCTGTAATCCCAGCACTTTGGGAGGCCAAGGTGGGCGGATCGCTTGAGGTCAGGAGTTTGAGACCAGCCTGGCCAACATGGCGAAACCCCATCTTTACTGAAAATACAAAAAATAGCTGGGCGTGGTGGCGCACACCTGTAGTCCTAGCTACTCAGGAGGCTGAGGTATGAGAATCGCTTGAACTCGGGAGCTGGACGCTGCAGTGAGCCAAGATTGCGCCACTGCACTCCAGCCTGGGTGACAGAGCTGGAGATGTAAGCTTCACAGGGCAAGGTCTTGCTCTGTTTGCTCACCTCTGGGTTATGCTTATAAAACAAGCTTATGCCCATATACCCTAAGTCAGACCCAAGAATGATGTCTACCAATGACTGTCTCTTGCCACTTACCGTACGCAGTACAGAAAGTGCGTGTGGTAATCGGCATACACAAAGAAGTCGTCCCCTTTCTTGTGGTCCAGCACAGAATGGCTGTTCTGGAAGTAATTTAACACACTCATAATGGTGCAGTTCGTGTTATATGGTGAGAGAGGGGCCAAGCAGATATCTTGAAGTGTCACAGTCTCATTGTTATAAGAGGCAGTAATGTTTTCGATGGCTATTTGTAAGTCAAGAACCTGAAAGAAGATTTTAAAAATAAGCAAACCCAGAAACATGTCACATTTCTCTCAGATCTTGACTAATCAGTATTGCCCTGAGGGGTCAGAAGACAAAGAGTATTTGGGGAAAATACTTCCTAAGATGAGGGAGAGAATTAAGGTGCAATACAGTAAGAAAACTGGTCAGGCCACAGGCCCACTCTAACAGCAAACTAGTTAGAGGCGTCCACAGAGGCGGCGGGGGGTGGGGGGAACACCATGACCAGAACAGCTATCAACATAGGACACACAACCATCTCCCCTCCACCCTTCTCCAGCGGTGGCCAGCAGGACAGAGGGGAGAGTGGAGGGGGACTCCTGGCCTCCCTGACCCTCCCCTCAATAGTAACACAAAAACTCCTGCCTTGCTCTGCACTACAGCCATTTATATATGTCCCCTTATTTCCTAACAGAGAAGATGATCTTGGAGGTAAATGACTATGCTGTTCACCTTCAGCAACAAGCTGGAAAAAGCAACAGACAGTGACCGGGTAGAGAAAAGATTCTATTCAAGTCTTGGGACCATTTTAATGCTTTTCAAGATTTCAGACTTTCTTGTAGACATGAGCAATGTTTAAAGGAAAAACATGTGATTATACATTCATTAAAAAAGAAGCCGGTACAGTTTATGCACAGGTACAGTTCTCCAAGGCAAGTGTGACAGGGACAATAGGAAGGTTTACATGCCTTTCTAGGAGCAATGGGATGGATCTTGCGCCAAATGCGCCTCTCACCAAAAACAGGCTGGGTGCCCATGTTCAGGCAGTGGTAAGTTCATTCCTACAGGTTGGATCAGGGATGGTGATCTGGCAGCTCCTTCCTCAGCCCCCAGGACAGCAGTAAGGGCTTCATGCCTCTGGGTCCTTGCATATTACTTTCAAATACCAACAGAAAACATTTCACAAATTCCTAAGGTGACTTCCTAATAAATATATCCTGCCTCAATAGAGAAATGCCACTGAAGTCTTCTTTCTCTGCTCATCTCAGTTTCAAGAAAAAGGCAAGGTCTACTATCTGAAGTAAATACAAAAGTGAGCAACAATAAATATTTCATTAAGTTCAACATCATTCACTTTCTTGAAACCTAACTTAAAGGCGGCTTTGCCATTATACTCTAAGATTTTCAAGATATACCATGATATTCAGCCCCAAATCCCCATCCAGCAGTAGTCAACATGTAAAAGCCAGCAAACCACAAGGTCCTCTGGAGTGACTTATTTCTTCAAACAGCAGGTTACCTGGTGCAGTATCTGTATGTCAAGCGGAGGTCCAAAGGGTACATCAGCTCCCGAAGGGTACGGCTGGTAAGTGTGTTTGTCAGTGAGAGGGGCCCGGATGATGAGCTGCTCCGTCCGGAAGAAAGGCCCAAAGTGCTGGTCAAAGTACTCTTTTTCCAGGCGAGCCTGGCTGCTGGGGGCTGACCAGAGGTCAACTGGATTGGTTGTGACCCGGACAAACACCAGGCCTGATGAACACACAGTAATGAAGACCAGAGAGAAGAAAATGACACAGCCAGGGTTTCGGACACAGAAAGACCCCCAGCGTGTGAACAGCCGCCTCAAGCAGCCCTCAAATGCTGCACTGACAGGGTCACAGCAGGACGCCTCTCCTGGAAGAGCGGGAGAGGAAGGGAAGGTGGAGGTTAAGAGCCAAGCCGTTCCTGAAAGTTGGAACAGGGAAAGCATTAGCTGCTATCTCATGGCAGGAATCAAGCCCACCTGGGTACACATGAGACCCCTGCCCTCAGCTACCTATCTGCTCAGCAAAGCCACCTTTGTTGGCTGCCCTCAAAGAGTGCTGTTCTCACCCCACAGAGGAGACGCCGACACAGGAGCCTCTGAAGGGTGAGGTTCAACCCTGCCCTGCTATTCCCACTCTTGTCCTGCTGCTTTCACACCTCCCCAGCTATGATTAATTACTTGGTTCTGCTGTGCCTCCCTGACTAGATGGTAGGGCCACAAAAGCAAGGACCATGTCTGCCTTGGTCGCAGCCATGTCCTCGGCACTGGCACACTACCTCATCCACTGCCGCAACTCCGCTGAGGAAACGAATGCTCTCATGACAGACAGCATTATCTGAACCCTTTTATTCAGGACAAATATGCCTACCTTTGTCACTTGCATTAACAGAAAAAGCTATATTGCTATCGATGGGAGTGTACTCGGAGACAAAATACCGTTTTCTGAAAAACAGAAATGAGGAAATAGTATTAGTGGACTTCATCGCAATGAGGTTGTTTTTGGGACATTCCTGTAGTCCCATGAAATGCTTTCTTTCTCCTCCTGGCCTCCTCCTCCCTAAGTACTGCCTTCTTTCCCCAAAGTTCCCTTGCTCTGGGTCCCTCTGCTCACCAGTCTCAGGAGAAAATTTAAGAAGATGTTAATAGAACAATTAATAAAGGATAATTTCACCTTGTGGCCCTCATTTTATTTAAAAATTTTAGGTCCTTTAAAAACATGCTACTGGGCTGGGCGCGGTGGCTCACGCCTGTAAACCCAGCACTTTGGGAGGCCAAGGTGGGCGGATCACGAGGTCAAGAGATCGAGACCAACCTGGCCAACATGGTGAAACCCTGTCTCTACTAAAAATACGAAAAGGTTAGCTGGGTGTGGTGGCACGTGCCTTGGGAGGCTGAGGCAGGAGAACTGCTTGAACCCGGGAGGCGGAGGTTGCAGTGAGCTGAGATCGCGCCACTGCACTCCATCCTGGTGACAGAGCAAGACTCTGTCTCAAAAAAACAAACAAACAAAAAAACACATGCTACTCTTTCCAGTAGCAATGAGCATAGCTAGTGCCCAGATCTTCATTTCTACATACCACTCTCCAATAAAAGGAACCAGAGCTCCTTGCAGGGCAGGGACAGGGAAAATGTAAGATAAAGCTGGGGATGGGAGGCGTATGTAAGAAGAACACAGAAGCCAGCCAGAAGGCACTCCCAATGGCCCAAACTGGAAAACTTTGAGTAACAACATAAATGACAGTGTTGGATACAGCCCACAGAATTAAAAGTCCATGATGTAAATAACTGAGTAAATAAATGAGGGAGAAGGGATAGCTTTCTGTACAGAAGTGCAGTTAGTAAATGCAGAGGAAGAGAGGGAAACAGAAAAAAATCACTATTAGGCAAACACCTTAGTTATATCTATTGCAGACAAGACCCAACAATGAATGCTAAAATCAGTGGTTGACAGTTTGAGGAGGAACAAAATATTAGTATAGTCTCAAAGCATCTTCCTCCAAGATATTTATCATTTACGAAGGGAAAAGCAGTAACTTCACAGTGGAGACATCCAGCAGACATCACCCTGAGCAAGTGATAAAGGTTAACATCACTAGGAAAGAGACGCATCAACATCAGGGATCCCTGACATGATGCACCGAGAAAGACATGACATGACTTCTGTGATGTACTTGTCAAAACACCTCATTTCAATCTCATCAGGAGAAAATACCAGATAAAGCCAAATGGAAGGACATGCTACAAAACACCTGAACAGTATCATCAAGAGTGTCAAGGCCAGAAAAGGAAAGACTGAGGAACTTTCTGTCACAGATTAGAGGGGACTCATAAAATACAAAAGTGTAATATGGGACCCTGAAACAGGGAAGGGCATTGGAGAAAAAGCTGGTGAAATCTGATTAAGATCTGTGGTTTAGCTAATAATAATGTAATAATAATGGCATGTTCGTGGTTTTGATCATTGTACTATGAGTTATGTAAGTTGTATCATCGGGGAAACTGGGTAAAGGATATACATAAATTCTACCATTTTTGCAACTTTTTGGTTAAGTCTAAAATTATTTCAAAATAAAAAGTAAAAAAAGTAGTGTCCTAAATTAAGATGCAAATATCTAAAAGCACTATAGTACTCCATTTAATTAGATTTGAATCTGATTTCGCTCATTTGACTCTGACATCTTTTTTTTTTTTTTTTTGAGACACATCTCGCACTGTTGCCAGGGCTGTTTGCAACGGACTCCTGACCTCGTGATCCTCCTGCCTTGGCCTCCCAAAGTGCTGGGATTACAGGCGTGAGCCACCGAGCCCGGCCTTGACTCTGACTTTCTAAAGAATGAGAGGCCGGCTGGGTGCGGTGGCTCACGCCTGTAATCCCAGCACTTTGGGAGGCCGAGGCGGGCAGATCACCTGAGGTCAGGAGTTGGAGATCAGCCTGGCCAACACGGTGAAACCCCGTCTCTACTAAAAATACAAAAATTGGCCAGGCATGGTGGCGGGTGCCTGTAATCCCAGCTACTCAGGAAGCTGAGGCAGGGGAATTGCTTGAACCTGCGAGGTGGAGGTTGCAGTGAGCTGAGATCGCACCACTGCACTTCAGCCTGGGCGACAAGAGTGAGACTCAGTCTCCAAAAAAAAAAAAAAGAATGAGTGGCTAGTGCACGGTGCTTTAAATAACACATCATTTTGAATAAATCAGTAAAATTCATTTCAGATGTTGCAGTGTTAAACAGAACTTTGATGGTTTACTATAGAATAGCTGTAGGACACAGTAATCCATGCAATGGTATTCATGTAGGTATTTGTTTCTTGTCCTAAGTAACCAAGGTCTGACAAATGAAAGCTCAAAGTGCCAGTGGGCAATTTTGCTCTTCTTGCCCTGGATGACAAACAAAACTGCTTACCTGTAGCACCACACTGCAAAAAATGCTCCAAAAAACACAAGCAAAAACGCCATGTAGGTGATCCACATGATGACATACATGGCGTCCAAGCCGAGGATCGTCCAGGGAGCAGGAGGAGGTGGGGGCTGGGGCTTGGGGCCACAGACAATAGAGCAGTCTTGGCAGCTACACGGCGCTGTGACCTCATCCACAGACTCGTCACAGCCTTTGGTGGCATTATTCATGGGCTCCATCCCATGGATTGGAAAATCTACAGGAAGGAATTGTGTTGAGTACAAATCTCAATTAAAAACATCCAAAATTTTGTATAATACTTAAACCCAATGAAAAGCCCACTGAAATATATAAAACAACTGAAATAAGAAAAAGAATTGGAGGTTTTAGTTTAATTAAATTATGTTTGGCTGCTTCATCCTGTGGAATTTTAAGTTACCTCAACAAACTTGCGCGTAGGGGTTTGTCACTGATAGCGCAATCCTCCAAGTACACCACATACCAAGGTAACCCTTCAATCATGTCCCATCTCCATTCTCAGGAGCTCATACTATAGCAGAGCTCTGGAAAAGCTGCCTCCCGCCCCCTTTTTAACGGTTTATTCTTTCAATTATGACAGCAATGCCTGAAGGCAATTCATTTCCTCCTCCATTCCCACTCCCAGCACCCCCTAAATTAGCCACAGCAGGATAAATGTACCAGTTACCTCTCTTACTGGGAGAAACTATGAACTAGTTACCTGAATGTGTTTATCTTCCTATTGCAGATTATGATTCCTCAACTAAGATTCATTCATTCATTCATGGAGACAGTGCTTTGCCCTCACCAAGGCTGGAGTACAATGGGATGATAACTCACTGCAGCCTTGAACTCCTGAACCCAAGCAATCCTCCTGCCTCAGCCTCCCAAGTAGCTGGGACTACAGGTGCATGCCACCACACCTGGCTAATGTTTAATTCTTTTGTAGAGATGGGGCCTCACTACATTGCCCAGGCTGGTCTGGAACTCCTGGTCTTAAGCAATTCTCTTGCCTCAGTCTCCCCAAGCACTGGTGAGCCACTGTGCCCAGCCAGTTCCTTGGCTTTAAAACAATATCATAAACACACCAAACTTGGAATCTTTATACCTACCTGAAAACACGGGAGTGATGGTAAAAGGTGCCTGTCCGTTGTCCTTATTGAACATGTATTCAATCCAGTTGGTGGCATTACAGGCATCAGCGTCCTTCCCACACAGAAGTCCCAGGGCCTTGTCATTACTTGAGGGGGCCTCCACGTCCCGGCAGGCATTGTACATTGCTAGAAGAGGAAACCCAAAAGAAAAAGGAGACAAGATGCTTGCTGTAATTCATGAGGCAAGATCTTACAAAAGGCCTCTTGGAAACACGAACTCCATATGCACCATGCTGGAATGCTGGACAGCAAACACTAAGGGCACGAACAGAGATTCACTTTAAATTGGCTTATCACCCTGCAAATAATATGGAGGCCCAATTCCGAGTAACTTAAAAGTAAAAAATAGACAGGTTAGGGAAAGGCACACAATATCTCACAGCTCTCACAACAGCTTGGAGAAGTCGAATCCCCACTGTACAGAAGAGCATATCAAGGCCCAGGAAGACGCAGCTAAGAGCCTTAGTACTTCTTCAGTTAATGAAGCTGGTTCCAGAAAACCTCTGCCGCAGGAAGCTACACAGCCAGAGAATTATGGAACTTACTTGGAAAACTGGTTTTAGGGCAGAGGCAATGTGTCAATAAACCTAATATTGTTGGCTGGGCGCAGTGGCTCACGCCTGTAATCCCAGCACTTTGGGAGGCTGAGGTGGGTGGATCACGAGGTCAGGAGATTGAGACTATCCTGGCTAACACAGTGAAACCCCATCTCTACTAAAAATACAAAAAATTAGCCAGGCGTGGTGGCGGGCACCTGTAGTCCCAGCTACTCGGGAGGCTGAGGCAGGAGAATGGCATTAACCAGGGAGGCAGAGCTTGGAGTGAGCCAAGATCGCGCCACCGCACTCCAGCCTGGGCGACAGAGCAAGACTCCATCTCAAAAACAAACAAACAAACAAAAAACCAAAACAAAACCAAACCTAATACTGTTATCTTTTTGGATTTTATTTTATTATACACAAAGACAACATATTACATAAGGATAGTACCAGTGTATTACACCTAAGAAAATAGCTGGAATGGGTCCTGTACTGTTGATTCTCATTTACCAGTCCCTGCTTGCTAGAAACTTCCCAGGATCTTCTTTCCCTAATCTTCAAGGAGATGCTTACACATTCATTTTATTTTACCCTTGCTCTGGAAAGACAGGTTAACTAGGGTGACAGTCATCTCCCTCAGAATTCTCAATAAATTATTCCATCGCCTTCTGGGCTCTATCACGGCTGGTAAGAAAATCTCCAATTATCATTGTCTTAAGGTGATTTGTGTCTTGTCTCTATTTGCTTTTAAGATATTTGTCTTTGGGCCAGGGGTGGTCATGCACACCTTTAATCCCAGTAATTTGGGAGGCCTTGGTGGGTGGACTGCCTGAGCTCAGGAGGTCCAGACCAGCCTGGGCAATATGGCAAAACCCCGTCTCTACAAAAAATAAAAAAAATAAAAAAATTAGCCAGGTGTGGCGGCGCAATATAATTTACAATAGAATTACATGTAATTTACAATTTATCGCCTTAAACTATATAATTTAATGGAGTTTAGCATATTCATAGATATATGCAACCATCACCACAGTCAATTTTAGAACATTTTCATCACCTCAAAAGAAATCCTGTATTCTAGCTATGCTCAACTACCTCCCCACTTCCCTAAGCCCTAAGCAAACACTGAACTGTCTCTATTTATTTGACTATTTCAGACATTTCACATAAATCCAATCATATAATATGTGGTCTTTCATGACCAGCTTCTTTCATTTAGCATAATGTTCTCAAGGTTCATGCATATTGTGACATGTATCAATATTTCATTTCTTTTTATGGCCAAACAACATTTCATTGTATGGACATATGTTTTGTTTATCCATATATCAGCTGATAAATATCTGAGTTGTTTCTGCAGTTTGGCTACTATCAGTAATGCTGCTAGAAGCATTTGTGTATAAGTTTTTGTGTTGACCTATATTTTCATTCGTCTTCTGAGTGGAATTGATGGGTTATATGGTAGTTCTATGTTTGTTTCAGGAACTGCCAAACTGTTTTCCAAAGTGGGGTCTCACTCTGTCACACAGATTGGAGTGCAGCGGTGTGATCTCGGCTCACTGGCAACCTCTGCCCCTTAGGCTCAAGTGATCCTCCCACCTCAGCCTCTCAAGTAGCTGGGACTACAGATGTGCACCACCATACCCAGCTAAGTTTTTGTAGAGATGGGGTTTCACCATGTTGCCCAGGCTGGTCTCAAACTCCTGAGCTAAGGTGATCCACCTGCCTTGGCCTTCCGAAGTGCTGGATTATAGGCATGAGCCACTGTGCCCAGCTGCTTTTGGTTTTTGGATTTCTTTTTAATAAAGGTTCCTATTTTCCACAGCCTTGTCAACACTTCTTGTTATCTGACTTTGGTTCTAGCCATCCTGGTGGGTGTGAAGTGGTATCTCATTGTGGTTTTGATTCGTATTTCCCTGATGACTCATAGTGTTGAACATCTCTCATGTGCTTGTTGGCCATTTGTATATCTTCCTTGGAGAAATGTCTACTCTATTCAGATCTTTTGCCATTTTAAACTGGGTTATTCATCTACTTATCATTGAGTAGTAACAGTTCTTTTTTTTTTTTTGGAGACGGAGTCTCTGTCACCCAGGCTGGAGCGCAATGGTGTTGTGATCTCAGCTCATTGCAACTTCTACTTCCCAGGCTGAAGCAATTCTCCTGCCTCAGCCTCCCGAGTAGCTGGGGTTACAGGTGCATACCACCATGCCTGGCTAATTTTTCTATTTTGGTAGAGACAGAGTTTCACCATGTTGGCCAGGCTGGTCTCGAACTCCTGACCTCAGGTGATCCGCCCACCCTGGCTTCCCAAAGTGCTGGGATTATAGGCATGAGCCACTGTGCCCGGCCAAGAGTTCTTTATGTATTCTAGATACAAGTCCCTTATCAAATACACAATTTGCAAATATTTTCTTGTCCTTTTGTTTTTTTGAGACAGGGTCTCACTCTGTCACCCAGGCTGGAGCGCGAGGTACTTAGTGCAGCCTCCTTGGGCTCAAGCAATCTCCCTGCCTCAGATACCCATGTGGCTGGGACCACAGGTACATGCCACCATGCCTGGCTAATTATTTTTTGTAGACACAGGGTCTCACTTTGTCACTCAGGCTGGTCTTGAACTCCCGGGCTCAAGCAATCCTCCTACCTCAGCCTCCCGAACTGCTGGGATAACAGGTGTGAGTCACTGTGCCTGGCCTTCTTGTCTATTCTTGATGGCGTCCTCTAAAATACAAACTTTTTATTTTAATGAAGTCCAATTAATATTTTTTTGTTGTTGCTCTTGTTTTTGGTGTCATATTTAAGAATCAAGTGCCAAATATGAGGCCATGCAAATTAATCCCTATGTTTTATTCCGTTTTATAGTTTTTAGCTCTTACATTTAGGTCTTTGATCCACTTTGAGTTAATTTATTTAACATATGGTGTGAGGTAGGGCCCAATTTCATTTTTATTTATTTTTTTGCATGTGTGTATCCAGTTATTGCAGCACCATTTGATGAAGAGTATTCTTTTCTCATTGAATGGCCCTGGCACCCTTGTCAAAAATCAGTTGACCACAGATATATTACTTATTCTCAGTTATATTCCATTGATCTATATGTCTATCTTTATTCCAGTACCACACTGTCTTGATTTCCATTGCTTAGTTTTGAAATTGAGAAGTGTGAGTCTTCCTATTTTGTTCTTTTTTCATGGTTGTTTTGCTATTCTAAGTCCCTCAAACTTCTATGTGAATTTCAGAATCAGCTTGTCAATTTCTACAAAGATGTCAGTTGGGATTATAACAGGGATTGCCCTGAATCTATAAAACAACTTGGAGAATACTGATATCTAAACAATATTAAGTCTTTTGATTGATAAACATGGAATGTCTTTCCATTTATTTAGATCCTCGTTAATTTATCTGAATAATGTTCTTTAGTTTTCTGCTTGTTTTTCTTTTTTGGAGATGGAATCTTGCTCTGTCAGCCAGGCTGGAGTGCACTGGCACAATTTCGGCTCCTGCAACCACTGCGTCCCAGGTTCAAGTGATTCTCATGCCTCAGCCTCCCAAGTAGCTGGCATTACAAGCAAGCACCACCACGCCCGGCTAATTTTTGTATTTTTAGTAGAGATGGGGTTTCACCATGTTGGCCAGGATGGTCTCAATCTCTTGACTGTGTGATCTGCCCGCCTTGGCCTTCCACAGTGCTGGGATTACAGGTGTGAGCCACTGCACCCGGCTGTTCTTTAGTTTTAAAGTGTTTTGCCTTCTGTTATAGTTACTCCTGAATATTTCCCATACTATAGTAAATGGAACTGTTTTATTTTCACTTTGAGACTGTCCATTGCAAGTGTACAGAAATACAACTGATTTTTGTATACTGAATTTTCTCTAAGTCTCAGGGTTCATCCCTTATCCATTCTGGAAAATCCTCATTATCCCTTTGATTATTATTGTCTCTCCCCAACTCTCTGGAGCTTCTCACGTTATCCTATATGTCATTTCTTTAATGATTTATAGATCTTTGTATCTGTATGCTGTTTTCTGGGTAATTCTCTCATATCTTCCAGCTCACTATTGGTTTTCAGGTTTTATTTTATATTTCAAGCATACAAAAAACATGGAGAATAATACAATTCTCATTTCCTCATTACCCAGTTAATTATCAGTCATACCATTTTACAACACTTGCCTCAACATTAAAAAAAAAATGGACTTGGCCAGGTGCTGTGACTCATACCTGTAATCCCAGCACTGTGGGAGGATCGCTTGAGGCCAGGAGTTTGAGGCCAGCCTGGGCAAAAAAGCAAGAACCTATCTCTACAAAAAAAAAATTGTTTTTAATTAGTCAGGTGTGGTAGCATATGCCTGTGGTTCCAACTACTCAGGAGGACTGCTTGAACCTAGGAGGTTGAGGTTGCAGTGAGCCATGATTGCATCACTGTATTCCAGCCTGGGTGACAGCATGAGACCTTGACTGTTTTATAGTAATGCACTATTCAGAACAACTCGCTATGGCATAATTTAAAAAATAAATAAAAATAATAACGCACTATAGGACAGGTGTGGTGGCTCACACCTACAGTCCCAACACTTTGGGAGGCCGAGGCAGGAGGATCACTTAAGGCCAGGAGTTCAAGACCAGCCTCACCAACACAGTGAGGCCCGTCTCTTCCAAAAAATAAAGAAATACTTAGACATACACACACTCTATAGATTCAGCTGAAGCTCCCCGATTACCCCTCCCTAACAGTAGTCCCCTCCCTAAGGTAAACACAATCCTGAATTTGATGTTTATCCTTCCCATGCATGTTTGTGTACTTGTTTTAAGTATGTAGTACTTTTGTTTCAAAATGTCATATAAACATGTAACCACCATTATAGCATCATACAGAGTATTTTCACCACCTAAAAATCTTCTGTGCTCTACTTATGCCTTCCTCTTTCCTAACCCATGGCAATCACTGACTTTTTACTGTCTCCACGGTTTTGCCTTTTCTGGAACGTCATACAGTGGAATCATATAGTGAGTAGCCTTTTCAGATTGGCTTTCCTTAGTAATACGATTTAAGGTTCGTCCATGTACTTTCATGGCTTGATAGCACTGAATTTTCATAGCTTTTTAGTACTGAATAATATTCCATTGCATGGATGTAACAGTTTATTTACCCATTCACCTACTGAGGGAAATCTTGGTGGCTTCCAAGTTTTGGCACTTATGGACAAAGCTGCTATAAATATCCACGTGCAGGTTTTGGGGTAGACACATTTTTAACTCATTTGGGTAAATATCAAGGAGTATAATTAGTTTTGTAAGAAACTGCTAAACTATCTTCCAAGGTGGCTGTACCATTTTGTACTCCCACCATCAATGAATGAAAGTTCACTGCCAGCATTTGGTGTTGTAAGTGTTTTGAATTTTGGCCATTCTAATAGATGTGTAGTGGTATCTCATTGTTTTAATTTGTAATTCCCTAATGACATAATGTTGAGCATCTCTTCTCATGTACTTGTTTACCATCTGTATGCCTTCTTTGGTGAGGTATCTGTTCAGGTTGTTTTGTTCATTTTTCAATTGGGCTGTTTGCTCTCTTATTGTTGAGTTTTAGGAGTTATTTGTATATTTTGAATAATAGTCCTTACTAATATATGTCTTTTGCAAACACTTTCTCCCAGTCTGTGCCATGTCTTCTCATTCTGTTGAGGTCTTCAATTTTTCACAATCACAATAATGTTACAGTAGGTGTTCTTATATGGGTCTCCAGGTTTATATGCATTTAGAGTTTCTCTAAGGCAGGCATCTATAAGTGAAATTTCTGGGAGAAGGGTTATCTTCAACTTTACTATGTATTGCAAAGTTGTTTTTCAAATAGTTTTCAAACAATTGTACCAAATTATGGTTATAAGTGGTGGAGTATATTAGTATTCCTACTGCTTCACATTTTCACCCACAGTTGAAACTGACCAACTTTTTAATTTGTGCCAAGCTGATGAGGTATGAAATGGTAGTTTACTGTTTAAATTTGCATTTCGCTGTCTGCTCTAGATAACAGTTGTTTATATTCATAAATATTTTCCTTATGGTTTCTGCTTTTCCTCTCCTGTCTAGAAATCTTTCCTTTATCTTAAAGTCATAAAGATATTCTATATTTACTTCTAAAACTTTCCAACTGGGATTTTTAATCTATACAATGATTTTTTTATTATCTATAAAAATTAAAATCAGATAAATATAATCTATTTTCTCATCCCATTTATCAACTAGCCCACCTTTTCTCTCAATGATTTGTAATGACACACATGTTACACATCCACTTTCCATACATGCAGGCTTCTGTTTCTGGACAAAATGACCTCTCTCCATTCAGTCAGGTTGCCTTGTGTGTCACATCTTTTGGATTCCTAAGTGCCTTATTTTTTTGTTGCTTTTGTGAATGAGACCTTTTTTCTATGGAAATTTTTTGTTATCTTTTTACTTTGTCATTATAATTAAATGTTGCATGTTGGTCAATGCTGGGGGATCATTTCTGCTATCTGTTAGACCTGCTGACTTTCCTTTATGGTGATCTGATTCTTCCGAGTCATGACCTCTTCTCTGCCAACTATTTTTTTTTTTTTTTTTGAGACGGAGTCTCGCTCTGTTGCCCAGGCTGGAGTGCAGTGGCACAATCTCAGCTCACTGCAAGCTCCGCCTCCCGGGTTCACGCCATTCTCCTGCCTCAGCCTCTCCGAGTAGCTGGGACTACAGGCGCCCGCCACCACGCCCGGCTAATTTTTTGTATTTTTAGTAGAGACGGGGTTTCACCGTGGTCTCGATCTCCTGACCTCGTGATCCGCCTGCCTCGGCCTCCCAAAGTGCTGGGATTACAAGCGTGAGCCACTGCGCCCGGCCTCTGCCAACTACTAATAGTTCTATCTTCTCAGTCTTGCAGTAATTTATGATATTACACAACTCACGTCTGTTAGAATCAAAGATCCAATGGTTACTGAAGTATATGGATGCAAACTTGCACATACTAAAATTTTCCATGTGGGAAGTTAAAGTTAGGGGGAGTTAAAGCAAGTGCTTTAAGGAGATTGTTATATTCGTTGTAGTTCAAGTCCTAGGATACAAGCAAAGCAACAACTCTTATTTCCTGGCCAATGAATCTGAAAATTGTGATTTTCCACAGAGTTGACAGGACAACTAAAAGGAACAATTTGCTCTGCTGTCCTGATGCCAGCTGTAAAAGAGGAATAATGAACAGTTTACTTACCGCTGGCAAAACTCTGTCCAACGTAGTACTGTAACTCTTTCACATTTGTTTTCGTCTGGTTTGTAACAGGATCAACATAAACTTCAGTTGCTGTAACATTCAAAAACTGACTCTGTCGAGGGCTACATGTCAGCTCACAAAACAGGTTCAGTAGGTTATAAAAACAGGATGGACATCTAAAGGAAAAGTAAATTATATTCTGCATGATCTCACATGTAATAGGGCCAGCGAGAACGATTTTAAATAGACAAAGAATATTTTAAACTTACTGTAAAGTGACAAATTACCAAGAGAACATATTAAAAATCAGCAATTCTAAACTTAAAACTTCATGTTAAAATAAAGGCACACCTTTAAAAAATGCCCTAATTACTTTCTGCATTTATTGTGTCCAATTATAATTTCAAAAAGAGAGAGACGCTTCTCTGAATTCTGCACTTAATAATTTAGAAACATACATTCTCTGACCTAGAGTAAAGGGACTTTGGAGCATCAGGAAGACAATTATTATTATTATTATTTTTTGAGAAAGGGTCTCACTTTGTCGCCCAGACTGAGTGCAGTGGTGTGATCACAGCTCACTGCAACCTTGAACTCCCAGGCTCAAGCAATCCTCCCACCTCAGCCTCCCAAGTAGCTAGGACTACAGGTGCACACCACCACACCTGACTAATTTTTTAAATTTTTTTGTAGAGATGTAGGTCTCACTGTGTTGCCCAGGATGGTCTCAAACTCCTAAACTCAAGCAACCCTCCTGTCTTGGCCTCCCAAAGTGCTGGGATTATCGACATGAGCCGCTGCACCAGCTGATAGTTTTGATTAAGAAGAAAATAAAATAAAATAATGAGAATTATCATGGGAATCTTCATCTTATAACCTATTGAAAGGTTTTCTTTCAAGCCCCAGAAAATCACTAGGCCCTCCTGAAACACAAGGAGAAATCCCCATGGTTTGTAAAGATAGAGAACAGCAATGTTGTTCTCTGGTTGCATGCACTTCAGGAGCACACAACTGCACAAGAACCATAAGCTGCCTGCTATCCTTCAGGTTCAAAGTTTAAGCTCCTAATGTTGACTTGTTACATGATAAAAGAGCTCTCTTTTCGCTTCGGTCCACTGTTACCTGCAAAAGCTGTTGTTTCATTAGACTTGCATTCTTGCAATCAAGATTACTTTATACTCCGATCCAGTCCCAATGACCATGTAAGACAAAGAATGAAAAAAGTGTGTCCTGGCCTTCAAGAGCCTCTGTTCTAGTGAAGGAGATAGAGAAGCACAGACTCTCTTTCTTTCAGGAGCCCCACTGCTTTACTGCAACAAAGCCAGAAACCACAATTACATTATTCTAATAGGAATCACTCTTGGGGTGCACAGTTTTCAAACCTTTTCCATGTTACTACATTTAATGCCTACAATCACTAATTTTGACAGCTGTATATTTTTCCAAATATCAGGTTGTTTCTCCTATTTGCTATTATAAATCAAGCTTTGGTACCTCTGATAATATGGAGAAAGATTGGCTATCTTTTTATGTTTATGTCCCTATGTCCATAATGCCTCACCTAGGTGGATCCTAAATAAATGTGTTTTGACTGAGTGTACAAGGCTCCAATTTGGTTCCATCAATGTCCACGAGCCTTTTATAGGATATGCTGGCCCAATTACAGTCTCAACTTCTGTTGTTCTGAAAAAACAATTTAGTGGTGGTTTTCCATTCTCTACTGCCAACTTTTGGTAAGAAGCAGAATTTCTTCACTGGAAGCCAACTTGTGCCCTATCACCATCTGCAGTGATATTTGTGCAGATAAGCATTTTCCCTTTTTAATATTTGCTTCCCAAACACCTTTATCAGTGTGCTGAAGTCTGTAAAATTTAGAAAGATACCACAATCTGTTGTTCTAAAGACCACCACCAGCTTGCTCTTTTGCATATTTGAGAATTGCTGGCTAGGCCTAGAGAAGAACATCTATTACCAGGCGCCTTTTCACTGCTCAGGGTCATAGCCAACAGATCAGATAAAAAACTAAGTTTAACAAAACTAGCCAGCTACAGCAGAACAAGCTTGTTAACAGTTCTCCGAGGCCGGCTCTACTGAGGACCTGACTCTACCACATCCCTTCACCAGAGGGAGAGACAAGAATGATGCGCAAAGCAAGGTACGGGGGGAGAGGAAGGACTGCATGATGAGAGTCTCAGGCCAGGCACCTGAGCAGGACCCCTAGGAACCTCTCTTCCCCACAGTGCACAGCTCAAGTTTGAAAGGAGCCTGGCCGCACTGCAGACATTGCAGAGGAAACCAAGCATCAACTCTGAATGCAACTGGGAAGTGAACCAAGTCTGGTAATTATTGTTTTTCTCTTTATTTCTGACAAATTGTAAGAGTGCTTTCTTAAAATAAAACAAAACAGAAACTGACTTAAAAAAAAAAAAAACTGCCTGGGCACTGTGGTTCACACCTATAATCCAGCACTCTGGGAGGCTAAGGTGGGAGGATCATTTGAGACCAGGCCTGGCCAACATAGTGAGACCCTCATCTCTAGAAAAAGACTAAAAATTAGGCTAGGTGCAGTGGCTCATGCCTGTAATCCCAGCACTCTGGGAGGCTGAGGCGGGTGGATGACTTGAGGTCAGGAGATGGAGACCAGCCTGGCCAACATGGTGAAACCCCACCTCTACTAAAAATATAAAACTTAGCTGGGTGTGGTGGCATGTGCCTGTAGTCCCAGCTACTTGGGAGGCTGAGGCAGGAGAATCGCTTGAACCCGGGAGGAGGAGGTTGCAGTAAGCTGAGATCATGCCACTGTACTCCAGCCTCGGTGACAGAGCAAGAGTCTGTCTCAAAAAAAAAAAAAGAAAGAAAGAAAAATATAAATAAAATTAGCTGGACATGGTGGTGCATGCCTGTAGTCCTAGCTGCTCAGGAGGCTAAGGTAGAACAATCACTGGAGCCTAGGAGGTTTAAGCTGCAGTGAGCTGTGATCACACCACAAACCACTGCACTCTAGCCTGGGCAGCAGGGTGAGACTCTGTCTCTATTATACACACATGCATGCATACACATTATACATACATGTATTTTTAATATATAAATATATATTCACCTATTTTAAATGTATACATATATGTATAAATACATACAATATATTAATATACAGACATACAATATATAAATAAAAATATGTAAACAAAGAAAGAATAAATTGAAAGCTGAGCATTACCAGTTCACAAGTATCTATAGCCCAGTTGTTCTGTTTCCCCAGCAGAACCTACCTGGACAGAAACTGTAGGGGCAGCTGCAGGTTGTCTTTTAGTGTCTGAAGCTGCTGAACATCACAACAGAGACTGACATTGCCAAAGAAGAATCCTGGACAGAGTTCCTTCCAGGTGAAACAGCACAGACACGGGAGTAGGCAGTAGTTAAAGTAAGGTCAACATTCCTCAGTGAACTAAGACACATTCATTCATGTAATCCTTTTCAAGTACAAAAGGGTAAGACACATCCTGTATTTGCAAAGTTCTTATAGAATTATTTTAAAAGGCTACACATTTACTACTTATTCACCAGTAGAGACGTTTCTAATTTTCTTTTTATTTGGAAGCTTTCTCTCCTCTCCTGACAATCATATTATGTCTTCTTAGGGTTTTTTGTTTGTTTGATTCAATTCAACCAGAGTGCTACTATTTCTATTAGTAATTCCAGGGAAAGTTGAAACCTTTAATAATTATGATGAAAGCAGCAAGTGAGGACAGGTGCTGTGGCTCATGCCTGTAATCCCAGTACTTAGGAAGGCTGAGGAGGGACGATTGCTTGAGCCTAGGAGTTCGAGACCAGCCTAGGCAACACGGTGAAGCCCTGTCTCCCCAAACAATTTTTAAAAAATTAGCCAGGGGTTGTGGCACATGCCTGTAGTCCCAGCTACTTGGGATGCTGAGTTGAGAGATTGCTTGAGCTCAGGAGGTCGAGGCTACAGTGAGCCGTGATTGTGCCAGTGTACTCTAGCCTCTGGCCAGGACAAAAGAGCAAGGCCCCTTCTGTCTCAAAAACAGAAAAGAAACGAACAAGTGAGCCTAGGAGCTCTGTTATCATGTCAACTTGACTTTTGATTACTTTAAGCCTCTAAAACCAGGCTTTTCACATGATTTTTCCAGTTCTAATATCTCTGTGTATCACAGGATGGTAAAAAAAAGAACAGAAATCAGAATCCTGGTAGCAGCCAAAATTCACAGGCTCTCAGTGGAACACAGAGAAAACACTAAAATGACCAGGGGACAAGGACGTCAAAGCCACTTAGCAACAGAGTCCATTTGAGTCCTGAAATCTAGGAATCAAAAACAGCTAACTCCTAATATATTTTGCAGATGCTGCAAGGGCAACATATGAAGTACCAAGGTCAGTCTCTAAATAGTAACCTGCTATTGGGAAACTTTACGAGAGGTATAAAGTCAGCCCCTGAAAAATTAGGCCTTTGGAGTTACAGTGTTCTTTCTCTGCCACTGTATGTTACAGGTTAGAGTTTTAGAGTCTGGGATAAGACTTAAGCCTATTAGTCTCACCTCCACCTCTACCCTGCAGTAACATTTAAGGAATAATTACAGAGGATCTTGTGAACAGCATTTTGTGTTCCCAATGCCTAAGATAATGAACTTACCTGCACTAAGTCATATCCATCCTTTGGCAATGGTTTTGGTGGGCCAGAATATTCGCAATTGTACCTCTTGTCCCCATATGCAATTCCACACTCTCCATACCAAACACACGACTGTGAAAACACCTACAGAAAGTCAACACAAACTTCAGTGTTACCAGGGTCTCAATGGCAAATTTCAACAAAAAGTGCCCACTCAAGTACAATCACAGAAACTTCCAATGCTACCTGCAAAATGAAGTGACAGCAATAGGCACTTAACATTTTGAAAAATATTAATTAAAGCAGACCAAATGCCTATTTGTCAAGTCAGTGAAGTAGGTAATGGAAATTGCTTATTTACATAATTTCTATTTCCTGCTTATTTGTTGATAAGAGGAAGCTATAGTTCCATGTAAGAAACACTCAGAATCACAGTAGAGAGAAAAGCAAGATAGTGACTTAGCAATTACTAAAGCACTATTTTTACACATCTGCACTAGGAACTATATAAGCTCTAAGTAATGAAAGAATATTTCCATATGTGTTTAGGTTAATTAATATCAACACATCATGAGTAACATGAAGAACAAAACAACAAAACCACAAACATCAACACCCCAATGTAAAGAGCAAGAATGAACTTCCCGTCCTTGAGACTGAAGTAGAAAACAAAGAATGTGCTAACTTTAAGGAAAAACACCGAGAAACACCGAAGCAATCTCAAAAGAAAATTTTAAAACGTCTTATGTAAAGATTTCTCAAAAGCCACTCACATTTCCCATGTGAGAGTCACAAGGTTGTCAGAAAATTCAGCGGAGGGGAGGGGTCAGTGTGAATCATCAGGTCAGTGCCTTGCTCTGAAGGCTGCTGCCCAAAACGCACCCGATCCTCTGCCTCACAGTGGACTCAGAAAGCCACAGAGGGCCCAGCTCACCAGGGCCCCGGGCTTGCAATCGTCTGTTCTACAGGGAAACAGAAGATATCAAGAAGCAGCCATGGCTTCCGAGAACCCTGATGGGAAAGCCATAAAAAAAAAAAAAAAAAAAAAAAAAAAAAATCTGAACAGAAGTCACAATATGAAATTCTCTCCAGTGACAGTGGCACATGACCTGCACACAGGCAAGAAGCTAAGTCAGGCTGTGTTGGTCCCTCAGTATCAAAATACAAATCCCACAACAGTCCCTGAAGCCCAAAAACATGAGAGAAAAAGTCAGCAGGAGATTGGGATTTGTATGTGTGGAGAAATCCAAGGCATCGATATCACTTTTCTCTGAATTCATTTTTCAGATGTTCTAAAATAAAAATTAGGACTTAACTCCTCTTGACTCTTTGAAAGTCATGTTTAGGCCACAAAGGAGGGAAATTATACAAATAAGGAAGTGACAACAAGCCTTCAACAAAGCCACATACGAACACTGTGCCAAGATTCCACCACTATTTTTATATAAAGAGAATCCCAACTGTTACTCCCATAAACCTGGCGATTCTAAAGAAAAAAGAAACGTATTGCAACTCTGGGTTTCCAACTAATGAATGGAAAAAAGTCCTAATGAGTAAAAGTCATTATCCTTCTAACTGAAGTTTGAAAAGGCAGAAGCTGACTACAGAGGCAGAGGAAACTGCAGAGGTTTACGTGAAATTTTAAACACAAAGAACTCCTCCCTAGACCTCGCAGAACTCTCCAGGCAGGCCTGTCTCTGCCTCAGGGGCACTCTGGCTGGTTACCCACAGGAGCAGGGGTGACAGAGACAGACGTGCGGTCAACACACTGCAGCTCTGGCCTGACAAACAGGACGGGTGTCTGGAGTCTAAATCCCCTTACTCAGCACTTGGTACTGTAGATGTGAATAAAGATGACCCATTGCTGTTTAGGTTCCTTTTCACAAAGATCATTCATTATTTATTTCAAAGCAAGTGCTATTTCCACCCACTTGGTGGAAGAGGGGTGGGTGAGAAGGCGGCACAGAGTGGGACTCAGTCTTGGGTTCTGATCCCAAGAGCTCCTGAGGCTCTCAGTGTGCTTGTTGAGCTGGATTGCACCTGGGATCACACCTGGAGCAGGTTACCTAACCACGTAGGAGTTTTCCTACCTGGGAAATGAAGCTCATAAGCTCTGCCTACCTCACAGGTTCCTGTGAAGATCAAGTAAGGGCCTATTTGTACATATATAGTAAGTACTCAGTAAACTACACAGCACCATGCAATCAAATATAAGGGATTATTATTAATGTCTTCTACCTGCTTGAGACCTTGGCAAAGAGGTTCCAAAGACTTAAAAAAGTAACACCTGAGCCCAGGAAATTTGGGCTTGAATCAACACTCAGGTTTGCTTCTCAAAAAGTCGTCTTCTAGAGACACAGCAGAGAAGACCAAAAAACAAACAAACAAAAGTCATCCTGGCCAGGAGGAGTGGCTAACGCCTATAATCCCAGCACTTTGGGAGGCCAAGGCAGGTGGGTCCCTTGAGCCCAGGAGTTTGAGACCAGCCTGGGCAACATAGTGAAACCCTGTCTCTTAAAAACAACAACAACAACAGGCCGGGCGTGGTGGCTCACACCTGTAATCCTAGCACTTTGGGAGGCTGAGGCAGGCGAATCACCTGAGGTCAGGAGTTTGAGACCAGCCTGATCGACATGGAGAAACCCTGTCTCTACTAAAAATACAAAATTAGCCAGGTGTGGGGGGTGCATGCCTGTAATCGCAGCTACTTGGGAGGCTGAGGCAAGAGAATCACTTGAACCCAAGAGGCAGGGGTTGTGGTGAGCCAAGATTGTGCCATTGCACTCCAGCCTGGGCAACAACAGCGAAACTGTCTCAAAAAACAAACAAAAAACCAAAACAAACAACAACAACAACAGCCAAAAATTAGCCGAGCCTAGTGGCACATGCCCATAGTCCCAGCTACTCCGGAGGCTGAGGTGGGAAGATCACTTGAACCCAGGAGCTTGAGGCTGCAGTGAGCTGAGATAGCACTCCAGCCTGGGCCACAAAGTGAAACCCTGTCTCAAAAAAAAAAAAGTCATCCTGCCTAAAGAAGCGACCTAAGCCAGCAGGACCCAGAGACTCACAAAGCACTGGCAGTGTCCTAGGCTTAGGCGCTGTTTTAAATGCTCTTCATATGTTAACCCAATTCATCCTACAACAGTTTGATGAGGGAGGCGTTATTATACCCCTTTTACAGATGCAGAAACGAAGGCACTGAGGCTAAATAACTTGTCCAAGGTCACAGTGGCAAAGCCAGGATTCCAAACAGAGCAGTTGACTCCAGAAACAGACTCTCAATAAAAGAGAATCAGCTGCATCATGAAAGTCCTCCCTGTAGCATCACACCCTCCCCAAACCCCACCGTGTGCAAGAGCATGAGCACCTGTGCACTCAACAGATGCACAATGGGAGAAGCTCAGCCTTCACTCCCTTCTCACCAACAGCTGAAAGTGGAGAGCCAGCTTCCTGGCCCCCAGGCCTGCCTCTGCAGCTGCTCCACCCCAGGGGCCTCCACACCTCCATCTCTTTCTTCTGTGTTTTTAACCTCATCTCTCTCTCGGTCCCTTCACCTGCACCTCCCTACAAACACTGCTCTAATTATATCCACAAACCCCTCTCTTAGCTTCAGTCATCTCCAGCTTCTCTCCAGCAGCACTTTCCACTAGCTGCCCGACAGCCTCAGTGCTTAAGACAAAACCAATCTTTCCTCTATTTGTATTTCCTATTCCTCTTCAACAGAGTTTCAAATGAAAACCTCAGACACCTTTCGAACCCACCTCCCATAGTGAACCTATCGCTCACTCCCAGGGAGGCTCCCTCGTGCAGCCTCCTGCTCTCACTCGGACCTGGCAGTGTCTCCCGTGCAGATGCCTGCCGCTTGCCTCTTCTGGAACAGTGCTCAAAGTTTTCTGCTGCTTAGAAACCTACAACCCACCCTTCCCACTGCCTGTGCCACAAGCTCCAGACACCTCACTCTGGCTCTGCCCACTCTCCTTTCTACAGTATTCCAAACCTATCACTCTAACCGCCTACCCTTCCTTCCCTCTCTCCCACACGAGGTAGGACCTGCCTGCCTCTGCCTTGGTCATGCCCTAGGATCAAGCAAAATTTATGAGAATTGCAAAGTTGTGATGTTGGGAGAAGTTGCAAGAGTATTTTCTCACGTTTGTCTCCACTCCCTTGTAAGATGGGAAAATCCTAGAGGGCAGAGCCTAGGTGTGTAATCCTTTCTTTGAAATTCCCTACTGTATCGCATCTGGTGTTCATGGATGCAGAACTTGTCAAAACTCACAATGAGCTGAGGGAGTACAACTGGATTATCTAAGTTCAGAAATGAGAAGTGCTGACTGTTTTGGCTTCTACCCGAATTTAGTAGTTACACAGCTAAAGAGTTTCTATTTTTAAAGGTTAGATCATATGGATATTTCACAACATGCTCTAGAGTTTAATTATTATGAAAATGACTGGATAGGGAAGCTTCTTTCAACAATGATAGAAACAGTTCAGGAAAGGTTAAAAAATGCCCCTTCTAGGCCAGGTGCAGTGGCTCACGCCTGTAATCCCAGCACTTTGGGAGGCCAAGGTGGGCAGATCACGAAGTCAGGATTCGAGACCATCCTGCCTAACACAGTGAAACCCCGTCTCTACTAAAAATACAAAAAATTAGCCGGGCGTGGTGGCAGGCGCCTGTAGTCCCAGCTACAGGCTGAGACAGGAGAATGGCGTGAACCCGGGAGGCGGAGGTTGCAATGAGCCAAGATCGTGCCACTGCACTCTAGCCTGGGCAACACAGAGAGACTCCGTCTAAAAAAAAAAAATGCCCCTTGTGCTATATGTCAGCAACTATGGCAACTGCTAAATTGGACCCCATTCAAGAGCTCCATAAGCACACATTATCATATGGAAAAGCTCTGAACTCAGTGAGAATTCTATTCCACTGCCTTTAGGAAATCCTAAAGCATTAAGTAACATATTCAAATACTTACTGAACATCTATTGTTCTCTAGGCATGGAGGTAAAATAAATAAATGAAACAAAAATACTTACCGAACATCGACTGCATGCCTCATTTTCTCAGATACTCTATGCAGTGGCACAGCAGAATTTTACAGGTAAGTGAACTCAGGCTCAAAGATACTCTGAGGTCACATGGCTCATAAATAACATGATTTTGAACACCAAGTTAAGCATTCTCCACCCATCCCCCTTGTCCTCCTGCCTCCCCCACCCCCAGCTTCTGTACCATTTAAACTCTAGTTCAGTTTGTGCAGTGATGTATCCTCAGAAATGGAGAATGCACTGGAGACAAACTGTCCCATCCACGATGATCCTATACAAGTGTTCCTTCCATATAAACTTGTTCACTTGTAGAAATAATGCCTCCCATTCCTATCTTTTAAAGTATCTCTCTAGGCAGTTGTCAAGCAATGACTCACTTACTCAGTACCACTGACAGTCCTCAACCCCAGGGTAGGACTTGGCCATCCACCAGAGCTGGGAGTGCATGGCTTGGCACCAACACTTGTGCCCCTGTCCTGGATGGGTAAAGCCAATGGCAAAACACGGAGAGATACCCAGCTCAAGCTCCAGCGAGGGGATGGAGGAGAGGGGTTTGCTGGTTAACTTCCCTACCTCATTGCTTCTCCAGAGAGCAGAGGCTGGCCTGGCCAGTCAGGACAACACAGGCTGGAGTGGAGGGAGTGGCACGGAGAATCCTGTCCAGAGATTAAGCTGCCTGCTGTTTCTTTGGAGTCAGGGAGGCAGACCAAACAAATATGGCAGGATATTTAGGGTGGAGGCTGCCAGGCTGGTCTGACTTCTATTGACGGAAATCTCTGTAAGTGTTTTATAGCCAGCCTGGCATGAACATATCTACATAACAAAGGATAATTTGTGTGTGCACCAGGCCTGACTGCATGTGGGTGTTTAAGTCATATATTTTGAGTGTTAGGTGTGCTCAGCTAGTCCAACTCTTCGTTTTACAGATAACCCCTTTAGCTTCCAGTTTTTTCTATGACTCACCCAAGGTCATATTACTAGTTAGTCTTAGACATTTAGGAGCCACAAAACTAAAACAAAACTATGAAAGTGGGTGCCGGTATACACTGTCTGCAGTTTTTTCCCTATGGAATGTTCACAGTGTGGTGACTGAATCACGGGTCAGGCCAGCAGGCTAAACCCATTCCTGATCTATTACAGACTACTGCAAGAGCCACACAGGGGATGGAACCAGGCCTTGAATGAGACTGCTCTACTAGCCAAGTGGAATATCTGCTGAACACCCGTTCAATTAAGCTTGCTAAACACCATTAATCTAGCCTTGAATTTCAAAAAACTAGGGCACAGAAGTCAGAAGATGGCAGTTCAAACACCCAATCTGCCATCTACTAGCTAAGTGACCTTGGGACAAATTTGACCCTTGATGTCTGCATCTATAAAACAGGAAAAACAGCATTACACCTACCGTAAAGGGGCTCTGTGAGGATAAAACAAGATCGGATGTGATAGCAATGGAGTACTATGCAAAATTTGGGTAGCTTTTGTCTCTAGTCTTATGTAATCTAGTATATAGCACCCTGCAAATTTTTTTTAAGTGCTTTACTGATGTAATTTACATACCATAAAATTCACCCTTTTCAAGTGAACAGTTCAATAGTTTGGGGCAACAATTAGGCAACTCTCCCGGCTATTTTCTCTAGTTTTCCTCTTGTCCACCTGATACATTAATTTATCCTCCAAAGCTCAGCTCAAAAATGGACTCTCCATAACATTTTATCTTTATTCTTATCTGAGCACTTCTTACTGTATTACCATTTTTTTTATGTATCCAGCCTTCCCCCCATCAACAATGAAGACAGTGATAGTAATTACGAACATTTGCACAGCACTTTACAGTGTATAGACGGACCTTTTTTCTTTTTTTTACTATTTACTTATTGTTTTGGACTAGTCAAGTGCAGTAGTGAGAAGAAGGAAAGAGTAGATCAAGGAGTTCGATCTGTAACTGACTTTGATCAATTGATAACGCACTACCTTAGGACCAGCCTAGACTGATTTTTTTAAATGGGTTAATTCTTTTGATCTTATCCTTTGTTGTGTCCAGGGCAGCCAATTCATGTTTATGAAATTATTTTGAGCTCCTCTTGTGACCCAAGCAAGGGACAGTAATAAGATAAAATTTTAAAGCTTCTCTCAAATCCTCCAACAGAACACCTGCACCAAAGAGAGTTGGTTTTTTAAAAGTTTTGTTGCCAAAGCAAATGTTCCAAAAATTTGAAAGCGAGAGGCACAGTCCAGATGAAGAAAAACCTGGCTGGCCGCAGCTGATCATTGCCATCACCTAGAAACCAATTGTAAATCCAATTTTGATTGCCACTAGTTTCTAAGTCTCTCCCCAAAATCCATTTCAAGGCCCAAATATCTTATGATTAAAGAGTCCCAGTGGGCCAGGCATGGTGGCTCACACCTGTAATCCCAGCACTTTGGGAGGCTGAGGTGGATGGTATCACTTGAGCTCAGGAGTTCGAGACCAGCCTGGGCAAGCTGGCAAAACCCCCTCTCTACTAAAAATACAAAAAATTAGCTGGGCATGATGGTGCATACCTATAGTCCCAGCTACTCGGGAGGCTGATGTGGGAGAATCACCTGAGCCCGGGAGGTCGAGGCTGTAGTGAGCCAAGATCGTGCCACTGTGCTCCAGCCTGGGCAACCAGAGTAAGACCTGGTCTCGGAAAAAAAAAAAAAAAAGATTCCCGGGCCAGCACGGTGGCTCATGCTTGTAATCCCAGCACTTTGGGAGGCCAAGGTGGGAGGATCTCCAGCCCAGGAATTCAAGACCACCTTGGGCAACACAGCAAGACCCTGTGTCTACAAAAAATTTAAAAATTAGTTGGGCATGGTGGCATGCACCTGCAGTCCCAGCTACTTGGGAGGCTGAGACGGAAGGATAGCTTGAGCCCAGGGTCAACGCTGCAGTGAGCCACAATCACACCACTGCACTTCAGCCTGGGGGAAGAGTGTGAGACCCTGTTTCAAAAAAAAAAAAAAGAGTCCCAAGTCAAGTGTCCTGGCCACATTTGTAGATGATATTGGAGAGCAATAGTTATTGCTCTTAAGGAGCCTGCAATTCGGTAGTTCAATTAGAAAATATTTGTCTTTCACAAGCATAGTTGGTACAGTTAATCCAATTTTACAGAGGAGGAAACTGAGGCTCCAGAGGATAACTGGCTTACCCAAGATCACTCTTGGGAACAGAGAAGAGTCAAGACCCACACCAAGGTCTTTTAATGAGGCAACAAATGCTGTTGCAGCAGTTTAAACAAAGATTCAGAACTTCAGAGGGAAGGCATTCTAGTTAGGGGAACAGGACAAGAATGTCGTAGATAATGTAGCATGTGAAATGGGGCCCTGGAAGACAGGCAGGATTTTGCTAGCAAGCAGTTCATTTTGACTGGAGAGCTGATGCCCTTCACAGAGCTGGAGGTCAAAGGGCAGAAAGGGGCACCTGAGATCAGAGACAACTGATCCAGGCTTCTGCTGTAGGTAATTTGCCATGCTTAGAATACTGCATCCCTTTTAGGAGTGGAGAGTGAGGGTTACCCAGGAAAGAGAGAGCACACTGTCTTCATGACCAGAGTGATTCTTTGTTCTGGGTAATATAACAAACACTGGAGGAATACAAAGGCCTATTCAGCGAGTCCTTTTCCCTCTGCCCACTGGCTCAAATTTAAAAAAATCCCATTTTCCCCTTGATTACTTATGTTAGTAAAATTTCTGATCACAGCATCAGTCAAGGAGTGGGAAAGATGGGGAAAGATTTCCCACAGTCATTCCAATTTCAGATAGTTGTTCTTAATCACTCACAGGTCAAAAGATTAACCATTCCCAGTCTTCTCAGGAAAAGCCATTTTAATGCTTAATTTCTACCCAAGCTTCTCTATGTTCCAAGTCCCTCAAGATAAAGCTTACCAAAATTACAGCCAGGAGAAATAAAGGCTATGTCTCAAAACTGCATATACTTTTTAGATGACTACAGCGTTTTAAAAACAAGGCAGCTTAGTAATGTTATTTCATCATCTGTACATATTGAACATTAAGAAAAAGCAAAAATCCCAACATGTATTTCAGACCTTACACAGGACAACTAGTCTGTAACTCCATGATAGAACTCTACTAGCGCTCAGACTGAAGCTAGATGAGCTGCTATCATTGGTATGAATTCTAAAAGCAGACTCTCCCAATCTGTTTGGCTTCAAGGCTCCATCCCTATCTGTTCAGGTGCACTGAAAGCTTTCAGACATGAGGAACTTTTAAAATAACAATAGGATTATTTCCAATTAAGGTTTACAGACATTGAAAAGGCTTCCAGGCATTTTTGCTAGAGACTTACAACAAACCTCTGACCTATCCCAAATGTCATAGAAGCACTCATTGACCATCAGCCTTGGGTACTTGAGATTTAAAAAATATTTGAGAGATAAACCTACTTAATAATGTGAAGCCTAGCTGGGCGAGGTGACTCACACCTGTAATCCCCACATGAGGCGGGCGGATCGCTAGAGGTCAGGATTTCGAGACCAGCCTGACCAACATGGCAAAACCTCATCTCTACGGAAAATACAAAAATAAGCTGGGCGTGGTGGTGGGCACCTGTAATCCTAGCTACTTGGGAGGCTGAGGCACCAGAATTGCTTGAATCCAGGGGGCAGAGGTTGCAGTGAGCCGAGATTGCACCACTACACTCCAGCCTAGGCAACAGAGACTCTGTCTCCAAAAAAAAAAAAAAAAAAAAAAGGGGGGGGGAAGCCTATTTAAGGTCCTGATCTAAAACTCTAGGTGGGGCCAGGAGTGGTGCTCACAATATCCCAGTGCTTTGGGAGGCCAAGGTGGAAGGACTGCTTGAGGCCAGGAGTTCAAGGCTGCAGTGAGCTATAATGGCGACACTGCCCCCAACGCCTGGGCAACAGAGCAAGAACCTGTCTCTGAAATAAATAAATTTTAAAAATAAATTTAAAAAACTCTAGAGAAACAGAATAGCCATATTTTCTCTAAGCCACACAATTGCTATTACTTATTTCTCTCTCTTTTTTTTTTGAGATAGGGTCTTGCTCTATTGCCCAGGCTGGAATACACTTAGCGTGATCACAGCTCACAGCAGCCTCAACGTCAACAATGAAAAGAAAAACAAAATGTTTTTAAGACGGGGGTTTCACCATGTTGCCCAGGCTGGTCTCTTAGTCCATTACTGGATCAACATCACCTATCCCCTTCTGAGAACTAAACAGAAGTCGAAGGAGAGTTTTTTTCTACTCCACGGAACCCCTTCTCCCGATTCACTACTTCCTATTGATGCCACACCTATGTGAGGGGCGTTAATGTGCACAAGGACACAATTCTCCGGAGGCACTCTCATCCTGATTTGGTTTAACGAGAGCCACAGCGTGACACTGCCCCACTCCAGTTTTAAAAGGAAACTACAGACACACAAATAGTGAGGTGCTCTTTCCCAAAGCTATTAAACCAAGCAAAAGCCCCCAGAAGGAGTCAGCAGGACACCGAGTTCCAGGCCCCATCCTGTCGCTGGCTAATAGTGACAAGCGGAAATTCAATACCGCCCTGTGAGTCTCAGTGTCCTGTGGTGTAAAAAGAAGTTGATGAAAAGTAACCTGCCCTCTTTAGAAGACCAAGCTGACTTATGTCAAGTACTCAAGGCAGTTTCACTGGGTGCTTGAGGAAGTTTGTGTCTCTTCTTTACCTCTGCTTCCACCTCCATCCTCAGGTGATGAGAAGAGGAAATAAAGTGGTTAGAGCTCCTAAATTTTGAAGTTCGTGCGCATGATGCAGAATTTTTTAAAAAGTAAGTAGTGTCCCTATCCCACTCTACCCACTTTCCTCCCTTCTTCTGGTGCCACATCCTACACAGAGAAATTAGGTCACCACAGATGGGACAAGCTCACAACAGGTCACCCAAGCCCCCACTGCCACCCTCTTCCAGACCACAGGAAAGAGAGCGTGGTCGGAGACAGAAAACAGGACAAGTGGGGGACCTCCGAGCTCTCCATCGCTAGACCAACTTCCCCAGGACCCGGGCCTGAGCCCTCGCTGGGCCCGTCGCCCTCCCCGGCTCTCGGCCCCGCCACGTCCCCACAGGGCGTCCCGGTGGCCGGCGACCGCTCACCTGCGCTGGACACAGTAGCAGCAGGAGGAGGCCAAGGGCCAGGCCGCGAGCGCTCATGCTGTGGCCGCGCAAGGCTGCGGACACCGGCGGCGTTCGGCTGGTTGGGCTCCCCGGCGGCCGTTCTACTTCCCCGGGCTGTTTCAGCAACCCGCGCAGGAGGAGCGGAGGAGCGCAGGAGCAGGCGCGGACCAAGGCAGCAAGCTGCGCACGCAGGTCAGGAAGGAAGAATACGTCGTCGGCTCCACCCCTTCTGGGAGGTGCCGCTGCCGAGACTCCCCGGCCCGGGCTGGGGCGGGGCCAGGGCCGCCGCGACCCCTCTTCAAGGTCCCCCGTTGCCCTTCTCCTCGGCCCCTGCAATCTCCGGGGGCCAGGCGCGGGACTTATGGAGTCTGGCTCGGCCCGGGAGGGTATCTGTGGAGTTGTGCCAACAGTTTCTGGCCGTGATGCTTTCCCTTTTCGTCTCTGGGTTGGAGGGGGCGGGCGAGGTTTCAGCGAAGGGTAGTGCTGTTCTAGGAGACTTCCGGGTAAGGTCCCGCCCGGCCGCGGAGTCTCTGTTTATTTCTGCTCCGACAATTACGCTGAGCGACTTCTCCTCCCAACCCAGTCACCTGAAAGGAATCCGGACCCCGGCACTTTCTAGCAGAGCCCGGGGCAGTGACGCGCGGTGGCCTGACAGTGTGATGATCCACGAGTGTGGCGGGGCGGGGCGGGGCGGAGCGCGGGGTGGGCGGTGGCCTTGCGGCCAGGCCCGGGAAAAAAAGTGCGGGAGCCTCGCCACCTGCTGGCCCAGCCGCGCAGCGCAAGCCCGTGGGCGTGAGGAAACCCCGAGGTGGGGACCAGGGTCTATTTTCAGTAATACGTGAAGGTAGATAAAGAAGACGCATTGTCATTTTTGAGCCATGCATTTAATATATGTATTTATCTTTAACTCTAGTTGTATGTGTTTCTGGTAACATTTTCCCGCAAATTTCAAGTATTCAGACCCCTCAAAAGCATCTGTCATTTCCATTTTGAAGTTAAGAAAATGGAGGTAAAGATCTCTTTCCCAACCGTGAAAGCAAATTTACAGTGAAAAGACTAAACCTTCATCTGGAGCAATGACGGAACCCCGCCCCGAGGAGTCCCATGATGCAGATGACCTTCCCATCCCTACCCTATAAAGTGCTGTTTCACTTTCTGTCTTGCCTCCTCACCTCCTCAGCTCTGAGATGTCCACCTGGCTGGCCTGGCAGTGAAACTATGGGGATTTCTTCAGGACCTTCAGCCTAGGTCCTCCACAATGACCTCGTGGTCCTCATTCAGCTGCGTGCTCTCGCTTCCCACTCCCCAGGCTCCAGCTCCTGGTGCCCCCACTGAGGATCAAGTCCCGTGTCTGCCTTCATGCAGGGAGCCTCAAACGGCCATCCCTAGACAGGAGCAGGAGCATCTCCTTGGAACTTGTGAGAAATGTAAATTCTCAGCCCGGGCAATGTAGCAAGACTCCATCTATAAAAAAAAAATTTTTTTTTAAGTTAGCTGGGCATGGTGGCACACACCTGTAGTCTCAGCTACTAGGGAGGCTGAGGCAGGAGGATTGCTTGAGTCCAGGAGGCTACAGTGGGCTATGATCATGCTGCTGCACTCCAGCCTGGGTGATAGAGCAAGACCCTGTCTCAAGGAGAGAGAGAGAGAGGAAAATGTTCCAGTAATATTTCCAAGTTTATGAATTACTTTGAAGGTTCTAAGTTTCCATAACCCTCCTTGGGGAAGAATAATTCTGGTTCCTGTGACTTACTTCAGGGGTGCAGGAGGGCTGGAGGCAGGAGGGCAGGAGAAGGTCATGGGTAGACTTTGTTTCTGAGGCTGCTTCTGAGACCTTCTAATCTCCTTTAGTTCAAAGTACTTAGCATGCCAAAGCCTCCTACTTTGGGGTATCGTTTTCTGAGCTCCAGTAGTTGAGATCCAGAGGCTTTTTTGTTGAAAGAATATTCAATACCATCTTCATAAGGACTATTCAATGTTGACCTCAGAGCAATAAAGTAGAAAATGGGGGGAAATGAAATTATTAGACATGTGCATCTTTATAAATGTGCAGAAATATCTTCCAGAAAACTTATATGAAGTGGAAAGCATACATATGTGAATATAATATATAAACATTTTAAACAAGTGGGCATATATAGCACACAGGTCTCATCTGGCTTCTTTGGTTTTAGCAGTATGCTTTCCTACCTCACTCCTTTTAATAGCTGTAAAGGATTTTTATTATGCATATGTAACACTTCTGAAGCCATACTCAGAGCAGTGTCTAAATCAATGAAATATAAATCACCAACCAACAAGTATTTCAAAATAACTCAATTCCTCTGCTTGCATTCCTGGTACATATGAAGAGTTTGTGTGGTCCCAGCAATGCATTATAAATTTGTCTTTCCTTTTTATGTTGTTGTTTTTTTTTTTGAGACAGAGTCTTGCTCTGTCGCCCAGGCTGGAGTGCAGTGACATGATCTCAGCTCACTGCAACCTCCACATCTCAGGCTCCAGAGATTCTCATGCCATCAGCCTTGGGTACTTGAGATTTAAAAAATATTTGAGAGATAAAACTACTTAATAATGTGAAGCCTAGCTGGGCGAGGTGGCTCACACCTGTAATCCCCACATGAGGCGGGCGGATCGCTAGAGGTAGCTGCGCTACCATGCCCAGCTAATTTTTTTTGGATTTCATAAGAGATGGGGTTTCACCATGTTGGCCAGGCTGGTCTTGAACTCTTGGCCTCAAGCAATCCACCAGCCTCAGACTCCTGAAGCGCTGGGATTACAGGTGTGAGCCACTGCTCCCAGCCCCCCTTTTCTTTTCCGTATACTTCGTCACATTCCTGAGCTTTCCTGGAGACCACAAAGCCTGGCATCTTTCTGTGCCCTCTGCTTTCCCGATCATGCTGCATCACCAAAGTCTAAACACTTTGAACATTTCCCTTGTAGAGGGAGAGGAGAAAGTTGACCCAAGACTAAATTATCTGTAGCTGGCAGATGGTAGGGGAAGGCTGGAAATATATTAATAATTTTTGATCCACTACGTAACTTATTTAATCAATCTCTTCTTGGGCATTTAGTTTGTCACTTGTTATTGGAAATGATGCAATGAACATCCTTGTATCTTTTTAAAAAGTTTTTTTTTCTGGGAGAGAGTCTCACTCTGTCGCCAAGTCTGGCGTGCAGTGGCATGACCATGGCTCGCTGCAGCCTCTACCTCCTGGGCTCAAGCAATCCTCTCACCTGTGCACCACCACTCCTGGCTAATTTTTGTATTTTTTGTAGAGACGGGGTTTCGCCATGTTGCCCAGACTGGTCTTGAACTGCTGGGCTCAAGCAATCTGCCTGCCTCAGCCTCCTAAAGTGCTGGGATTACAGGCGTGAGCCACCACTCCTAGCCCATTCTTGGATCTAAATCTTTGCAATCATGTACAAATAGAACTGTTGGAAATACTTTTATATTGTTGGATCAAAGGAAATGTGTATTTAAGTTTTGATTGTTGTCAAATTGCCCTCCAAAGAAATTGCAGCCAGCAATGTATGGAAATGCCTAAATGGAATCTGTGATTTTATTTATTTTGTTTCTTATTTAAAAAAATATTGGGGCCAAGCACGGTGGCTCACGCCTATTTCAGCAGTTTGGGAAGCCGGGGCAGGTGGATCACCTGAGGCCAGGAGTTCGAGACCAGCCTGGCCAACATGGTGAGACTCCGTCTCAATTAAAAATACAAAAATCAGCCAGGCATGGTGGTGGATGCCTGTAATTCCAGCTACTCAGGAGGCTGAGGCAGGAGAATCTCTTGAACCTGGGAGGCGGAGGTTGCAGGGAGCCGAGACTGTGCCATTGCACTCCAGTCTGGGCAACAAGAAATTAGGCCGGGCACGATGGCTTACGCCTGTAATCTCAGCACTTTGGGAGGCTGAGGTGGGTGGATCATGAGGTCAGGAGATCGAGACCATCCTAGCCAACATGGTGAAACCCCGTCTCTACTAAAAATACAAAAATTAGCCGGGAGTGGTGGTGCGTGCCTGTAATCCCAGCTAGTCGGGAGGCTGAGGCGAGATAATCGCTTGAACCAGGGAGTCAGAGGTTGCAGTGAGCCGCGATCGCCCCACTGCACTGCAGCCTGGCTACAGAGCAACACTCCGTCTCAAAAAAAAAAAGGAAAAATTAGCTGGGCGTGGTGGCACACACCTGTAATCCCAGCTACTCGAGAGGCTGAGGCAGGAAAATCGTTTGAACCTGGGAGGTGGAGGTTGCAGTGGCCGAGGTCACGCCATTGCACTCCAGACTGGGCGACAGAGCAAGACTCCATCTCAAAAAAAATTAAAAAAAAATTAGGATGCTTTGATTTGTATTTCTTTAATTATAAGTGAGATTAAGAATCTTTTCACACATTTGTAAGTAATTTTATTTATTTTTCTGTGCTTTTTTCTTTTTTCTTTTGAGACAGAGTCTCACTCTGTCACCCAGGTTGTAGTCTAGTGGCATGATCACAGCTCACTGCAGCCTTGACCTCCCTGGCTAAAATGGTCCTCCTGCCTCAGCCTCCAAAGTGCTGGGATAATAGGTATGAACCACCATGCCAAGCCAGTAAAATTTTATTACCAAAAAAACCTTTGATTTCTTCTAAAATTTTTTTAAAAAGCTTTTTAAAAAAATTTTTTCTGCTGCTGATCTGCAACCTTCAAAGTAGTTAGTCCTTCAAATAGGCAGAGAAAAAAAAGAATGCCTACCTACCTAACAAATTGCAAGCTTGCCGAGTTCCTAACCTGAAGCCTGAAGTTCAATAACAGAAAATGAAGATAGAACTAGGGTTTTGGGGTAATAGAATGTAATCAATGTCATTTAGTGACGTCTGAGGCCATTGCACAAAATACCAAAGAATGGTGTGACTTAAACAGTAGGAATTTATCTGTTACAGTTCTAGAGGTTAGAGAGTTCATGGTCAGCATGGGGAGCTTATTTGGTTCCTGGTGAGGGCTCTCTTCCTGGCTTGCGGACAGCACCTTCTCCCTGTGTCCCCAGATGGTGTTTCCTTAAGTGTGTGCTTTCAGGGAGAAAGATTTCTCTCTCCCTTCCTCTTCTTCAACAATCCTATTGAATTAAGGCCCCTCCCTTATGACTTTATTTAACCTTAATTACCTCCTAAAAGCGTTATCTTCAAATACAGTCACCTTGGGGGGTTAGGGCTTCAACACAAGACATTTGGGGGAGCACAATTCATTCCCTAGCACCTTTCCTTTCACTCAGGGCTGCATTATGACTTGTGTGAGCCCCAGGCACCTTTGCCTTTAAGGACCCCTTTTTCCTTCAAAAAAAAATTTTTTTTTAATGAGAGTTTCCAATTGCATTATAAAGACACATATAACCCTGGCTGAATTCATTATTATATGCTCATTATTACAGTATTCTTATTTTTGTTCTGATTTCAAAAGAAATTAGAACATTTTCATGGGACTGTAAAAGCATCACTGTGTCTACTGTGCCTAATAAGTTGATCCGGTTTTTGCGGCCAGTGTTGTAGAACGTGAATTTTTCTGATCGCCTTCCCCAAAAAACCTCCAGGACCAGCAGTGGAGCTGGCTCTAAAAGAAGCACCTATAGAGAGTGGGAGGCTGTCCAGTTGAACACAGGGAACAGCTCACACCTCCCTTCCTCCGGCAGGCTATGAATTGCCAACACATTTTGGTGAAATATAGGAGAGCTTTAGTTAATGCTTCTGCCAACACCCTAAGGAGGTTCAGGTTGAGCATTTTTGAGAACTCTTTTTGTTAATAGACTTTTCCTTTTAATTAAGATATAATATTCATATATGAGGTATACAGAACTTACATGTACAGATCGATGAGTTTTCTACTTTTTTTTTTTGAGACTGAGTCTCGCTCTGTCACCCAGGCTAGAGTGCAGTGGCGTGATCTTGACTCACTGTAAACTCTGCCTCCCGGGTTCAAGTGATTCTTGTGCTTCAGCATCCCAAGTAGCTGGGATTACAGGTGCACTCCACTATGCCTGGCTAATTTGTGTATTTTTAGTAAAGACGGAGTTTCGCCATGTTGCCCAGGGTGGTCTCAAACTCCTGGACTCAAGTGATCCACCTGCCTTGGCCTCCCAAAGATCTGGGATTACAGGCATGAGCCACTGCGCCCAGCCAAGTTTCTTCTATGTGTTAAACACTTTTATTAGTTGTCTATTACTGAATAACAGATTACCCCAAAACTTAGTATATTAAACGAACAAACATTTATTTTATCCCAGTTTCTGCCAGTCAGGGATTTGGGTGGTTCTAGGTGATTCTGGCTCAGGGTCTCTCCTGAGGTTATGGCCAAGAAGTTGGCCCAGGCTACCATCATCTGAAGGCTTGACTGGGACGGGAGGATCTGCTGTTGAAGATGCTGTGGGAGGCTGGGCTTGGTGGCTCACACCTGTAATCCCAGCACTTTGGGAGGCCAAGGTGGGCGGATCACTTGAGGTCAGGAGTTTGAGACCAGCCTGGCCAACGTGGTGAAACCCTGTCTCCACTAAAAATACAAAAATCAGTCGGGCATGGTTGCACATGTCTGTAATCTCAACTATTTGGGAGACTGAGGCAGGAGAATTGCTTGAACCCAGGAGGCGGAGTTTCCAGTGAGCTGAGATCATGCCACTGCACTCCAGCCTGGGCAACTGAGCAAGACTCTGTCTTAAAAAAAAAAAAAAAAAGATGCTGTGGGAAGGAGGCCTCAGTTCCTTCTCTCTGTAGGCTGCTGAGTGTCCTCAGGACTTGGCAGCTGGCTTCCTCCAGAAGGAGTGATCCAAAGGGATTGAGAGCAAGGCAGAGCCATCATGTCTGTTATGAGTTAGCCTCAAATGTTATATGCCATCACTCTGCCATGTAATCCTGGGCACGCAGACCAGTCCTGATGCAGTGTAGGAAGGGGACCAGACACGGACAAGAGGAGGGGAGCACTGGGGCCATCTTGGAGGCTGGCAACCACAACATCCATGTAGCCAACACCCAGAGGAAGGATATGGAAACTTTAGCACTTCAGAAGGCTCCTTTATGCCCCTTTCCCAGTCAATATCATCACCCCTCCTTTAACCAGGAGGCAACCACTCTTCTGATTTCTCTCACTGTAAGTTGGTTTTGCCTGTCCTTGAACTTCATGTAAACGGAATCATACTCCTCTGCGTCTGGTTTCTTTCACTGAACATTATGTGTGTGGCTCATCCACATCACTTGTGGTGGTAGCATCTTTTAAAAGAATTGCTGTGTAGTATTCCATGGCGTAAACATATCATGGCAGACATCTGGGTTGTTTCTTCTTCCAGTTTGGGCTGTTACAAACAAAGGTGCTGTGAGCACTCTTGTACGTGTCATATGTTCAATATACATACTCAATGACTTTGGGTTCTGTGATAGACTTTTTAAACTCTGTACTTACGCAAGCCAAATTTTATAGACATCTTCATTTAAAATAGCTTACAGCTACAACTCATGACTTTAGTGCCAATGGTTATGACCGACTCGGAAATGGGGCGTTGTTGCTCAGAATTCTGGTAAAATGTTATTCATCCTAGTAAGGATGTTTGAGTTGGTGATTAATCCAGTCATGGGTTGTGGTGTAACTTCCACTCAGCTAGGATGCTACCACAGTGGGAATGACTTGCAGTTTAGCAGTCAGGGTTTCAAACTGGTGTTGCCTTCCCTGCAGGATTTGCTCACAGGACATAGTTTCCTTTGCCCGGGGTGGTTTTTGATCAAATGTTTCCTAAAATGGAGAGTCCAACTCCTGTAAACTGAAGACGAAGACTATTCTTAAAACTTGAAATGTAGGAATAACGACAGCATTTCACTCATTAAAGTTTGGAGGGTTCAATCCTAGTGAGGGAGGAAAGAAGAACCAAAGATAGGGGAAGGAATTTTTTCTGTTGACAGAGATAAGGCTGACATGTCACCTAAGAACTGAAGATCTTTAATTAACTTCCTTTATTTTATTTTTGTTTTACTTTATTTTATTTTATTTTTATTTTTTGAGATGGAGTCACACTCTGTCGCCCAGGCTGAAGTTCAGTGGTGCGATCTCGGCCCACTGCAACCTCCACCTCCTGGGTTCAAGTGATTCTCCTGCCTCAGCCTCCTAAGTAGCTGGGATTACGGGCGCCCACCACCACACCTGCTAATTTATTAAGTTTTAGTAGGGACAGGGTTTCGGCATGTTGGCCAGTCTGGTCTCGACCTCCTGGCCTCAAGTAATCTGCCCGCCTTGGCCTCCCGAAGTGGTGGGATTATAGATGTGAGCCACTGTGCCTAGCTGAATTCCTTTAATTGTTGAAACATAACCTCATTCATATTAATAAATGAGGAAAAGAATCGAAGACTTTCCAGACCCACTGATACATAGGTTATTTAACTGAGGGCTAAGTATAGTCAGAGGGCCCAGAGAAAACACCTCTGTGTTCATTACGTTAAGCAGAGGAATAATTATTTTCACATTCCTCTACTAGAATGTCTAATGCTGATTTTGCCTGTCATGTTTTGTTTTTGTTTTTCTCCATGCTTTGAAGTACAAGTACTAGGGTGTGAGCTGCTATGACTCAATGGCATGAAATATCATAACATGGTGTGGCTTTGTTCACAGCCAGGCATGTTCTAAGCACTTTAGCATCTTTTCACAGTGAGATAAAATTCACCAATTTGGCTGGGTGAGGTGGCTCATGCCCGTAATCCTAGCACTTTTAGAGGCCAAGAGGCAGATCGCTTGAGTCCAAGATTTTGAGACCAGCCTGGGCAACATGGCGAAACCCCAGCTCTACCAAAATACAAAAGTTAGCCAGGCATGGTGGTGCATGCTTGTAGTCCCAGCTACTTGGTAGGCTGAGGCAGGAGGATTGTTCGAACCCAGGATGTGGAGGTTGCAGTGAGTTGAGATCGTGCCATTGCACTTCAGCTTGGGTGACAGACCAGGACTCTGTCTCAAAAAAAAAAAAAAAAAAAAAATCACCAATTAAAACCAATCACCCAGCATAGGTATAGGTACGCCACCATAAATTATCTCATTTGACCAGGCCTGTTTGCATTGCACCACACCTATTTGCATCTCTACAGGGTGGTGCCAAGTCTGTTTTTTTCATGTTGCCTTAGTCTTGGTACAGAGCAGAGGCAATGCATACTGATAGTTGCCAGTGATTCCTAGAAAGCATCAGGAGTATCTTCACAAATACAATTCTATCCAGTGAGGAGTAGAATCATTTCAAGAGAATAATTTTATTTAATTTAATGTTAGCTCCAGGTCCACTCACCAATCCTTATCCATAATCTCCATTACAAGGCCAGAATTTTTTTTTTTTTAATTTTTTTTTTTAGGTGGAGTCTCACTCTGTAGCCCAGGCTGGAGTGTAGTGGCATGATCTCGGCTCACTGCAACCTCTGCCTCCCGGGTTCAAGCGATTCTCCTGCCTCAGCCTCCCGAGTATCTGGGATTACAGGCACCTGCCCCTGTGCCTGGCTAATTTTTGCAGTTTTCGTAGAGATGGGGTTTCACCATCTTGACCAGGCTGGTCTTGAACTCCTGACCTCGTGATCCACCCTCCTCGGCCTCCCAAAGTGCTGGGATTACAGGCATGAGCCACCACGCCCAGCCACAAGGCCAGAATTCTTTGATGACTGAACAAGCTCATCAAAGACAGAGTGGTGGAGCAAAAGCAGCCTTGAGTTTCCCAGGCTTTGTGTCATATGGCCACACTTCTTCACGTGGTTCGCTGCCTGCTCTCTTCTCCTGGAGACCTTCTCCTTCCTCATTATGTTTCACTTCCTGCTCTTGTTCATTGTTTCATTCTCTTTGCTGAGTTCCCTTCTTTCAAAGTTTATTCTCAGTCTGCCATCCGTTTAAAAAAATATATATTAAATTTAGAGGCAGGGTCTTGCTATGTTGCCCAGGCTGGTCTTCAATTCCTGGGCTCAAGCAATCCTCCTGCCTCAGCCTCCCTTCAGACAGGAGCCACTACGCCAAGCCATTTTGCCATCTCTTTTACTCTCAGCAGATTCTCTGTGGGGACCTCATTCATCCCATGACTTTGACCATCACCTCTATGCAGTTGATGCCTAAATCAGTAACAACGAGCTTGTCCTAAACATTAATTTGTTATTTCCAACTGCCTTCTAGAATCTATTTCACAGATCCTTCAAAGTGAACATGTCTAAATGCTCTCTCCTCACCCCAAATCTGCTATTCTTCCCTATTGCCTAACAAAGTTATTGGCTCATCCACCTTGTAAACTTTGTGGGCCAAGAAGAATGAACAAAGCCAGCCCAAGACTGCCTATGCTTAGGAAGTCCTGCTTACAAGGTTGGCTCTCAGCTGACAAACAGTTCCCTACACTGATACCAAACTTGCCCTAAATGATAAGAAGTGTTCACTTTGCCTAAACTATTTGTGCAAACAATGTGGTTTATACTGAATGCCTGTTTTCCTTCTGGAGGTCTTGATTTTTGGTAAATGCTAGGCAGAAGGGACCTATGTGACCAGCTCCCAGTTGAAACCCTGAGCACTAAATCTTCAATGAGTTTCCTTGGTAGACAACACTTGCTGCCACAACTTGGTTGCTGGAGGAATTAAGCTCATTCTGTGGGAGAGGTTTCTCAGAAGCTTGCACCTGCTGTCTTCTATCTTTGCTCTATTTTCCTTTTCTCTTTGCTGATTTTGCTATGTGTCTTTTTGCTGTAATCTTAACCATGTATTTGAGTATACATGTATATGTAACCATGTATATGAGTATATATATGAGTAAACTAGATATAGGAGTCGTATGTCTTCCTAGCAAGTCACTACACCTGGGGATGATCTTGGGAATGCCTAACACACTTTAGCATAATTCTTAGCTCTCCTTTCTTTTCTTCATCCTCTATATTTGTCACCAATTATCATTAATTCTCCTGCAAGTATTTTCAAAAACACGTCCCATACTCTCCACCTTCACTGCTCTGACGCTACAACTGTGACTCCATCTGGGCACCACTGACTCCTCCACCTTCCCCCAAAAAGCAAAAGTAAAATTCCCAAGAGGTAGACTGTCTTTCAAAGCCAGTTCCCCCAACTGTAAGATGAGGATGGTAATAGTGTTTATTTCATAGGGTTGTTGCCAGGTGTAAATGAAAACAATGCATAACACTTTATAAGATTATCTAAAGTGCTTAGCACGTAACAATCCCTTAACAAATGTTAGTTGCTGCTTTTATTTTTATTGATTTATTTGAGACAGGGTCTCACTCTATCACCCAGGCTGGAGTGTACTATTGCAGCCTCGACCTCCTGGGCTCAAGCCATACTCCCACCTCAGTCTCCCAAGTAGCTGGGACTGCAGGTATGAACCACCACCATGTCAGGCTAATTTTTTTTATTTTTAGAGAGATGGGCGTCTCACTATGTTGCCTAGGCTGGTCTTGATCTCCTGAACTCAAGTGGTCCACCTTGCCTTGGCCTCTGAAAGTGCTGGGATTACAGGCGTGAGCCACCGGGACTCCTCATCTGGCCACTACCTCTGAAACATCCAATTCTAGCACCAAAAGCACTTAGGAAGTTAGGAACTCAGCTTCTCACCCCTATGATCTGTAGCCCCCCACCAAAACACAGGCATCTCTGTCTGGTTCTAAGTAGCCTGGTATTTGGGGGCACTCTTTTCTTCTGTGTATGTGTCTCACTGTGGGATTTATGAAGAGACGTAGCTTTCTTGTGGTGGCAGAGGGTGGATGGAGCAGATGGAAGCCAGGATGTCCCTGTAAATCTCCATATTCCTGATGTTACTGCTGCAAATTATTGTCTCCTACACCAGTAGTTCTGCAAAACCACCAGCTACTTCACAAGAGAAAGTTATTGCAAAGGACTAAAGGGCCAGGAGCATCATAAATAATACGAATCAGAAAATTTTCTATTTTCAGCGTCTTCAATAACTGTCCCAAGAATCCTTTTCTGAATGAAAACTTTTTGGAATCATTTCATTCTCTACAGCAGAGATAATGAAATCATAGGTCCATTACTAAAATAAAGTTTAAATGTCTATTTAGGGTCCCAAATATCAATATATTTACAGAGTTGAATTATTCACCCTAAAATTCCATGCTACTAAAAATCACATAGCAATAACTTGTGATTAAAAACAAAAAGAAAAAAGCAGCAAAGGCAAATGGGGTAGTATATTAACTTTATTTTGAATTATTATATAACATGTAATATGTCATCAAAGAAATGAATTAATGAAAAACGTTTGTAGTTCAGTTAAGCAGACGATTTGCATAGGAATTGCTAGTTTTAAGTCTTAGGATGTGGTGCTAACTGAATTGTCAATTAGATTAACATAGAATAATCATTTACATGTGTGCAAACTAAAATGCAATTTTAAAAATAACAGACCTTTCCGTACAGTCTTTGGTGGGTGATTAATCATCTTCCCTGCTATAATCTCATCTAGATCAAATGTGATCCTTTTAAGCTAGACACCTCTTACCTACAGTAAGAAGGCCTCCATATTGTTAAAGCTACTTGCTTCAATTTTATGGCTCTAATATTGTTCAAGAACATTACCCACTTAAAACTATTGAAGTAATAGGCCAATGACATGTTTTAGTGAAAAACAGTAAGTCTGTGATTCATACCATTTTGTCTTGTGGAACTTTGTTATCAGTACCCACAATGTTTTGCTTTGTATCAGTGATTAGCAACTATTTTTCCCATAAGGGCTAACTAAGGGGAAAATATAAAGCATTTAAGGCTATATTATTTTCCTCTTCAAAATGAAATAGCTTTTTGAAATTCTCACAAGAGAAAATGTATATTTGTACAAATTTGCTGAATGAAAGAATGTCAATGAGGAAACTGGCACTGCTTTTTACCCACCAAAATGTTTATATCTGGGTGTTTTAGCAGCAGAGAGCTTTCTAATATTTTATCCTAGAATCAGGTTGCAGGCTTTTTGTACAGCTGGTCAAGCTGTAGGCACCTCTGGGGCCTGTGAGTTGCTCATTCCCTTGAGACATTTATCAAAATATGCTGATGTTTGTTGCATTAATTGTAATAAATTTTAAGAGAATATCTTCTAATTTTGAAGATTATGTTCTATTATTTACTGAATTAAAGATAATCCTTTTAGTAACAATGAAAGTTGGTTAAACAAAAATTCTTTTGGGATTACAACATTTTCCTCTAAACATGTCTTTACATAGACACTGACTGAAAACCAGAGCAGAACATGAAGAAATAAGCTAAAGATGTGTTTAAATAGCAGAAATACCATTGCGTTTATTTTGGTAGATTCCAGAAAGAAGGTTTTATTTTTGTATGTGCAGTTAGGCACTGACTGAGGCATTTAGACACCATTAATTATAAAGTGCATTGAATATAAGTTTTGATCCCCTTCAAAGGAATAATTAAATAAACCTCATATTTCGTTCTTGGAATCAGTCAACTCAAAAACATGCATAGATGAAGACTTACTAAGTGCTAATAACAGTCTTTTATTATTCATACTCCTGCAATAGTAATAGCAACATACTGTACTTGCGTGTATCACATTTTATCCAAGGACCTCAAAGTCATTCTATCAAGCAACACGGTGTTGGAAACTCAAGATTCCACAGCATGTTAGGTATACTTACTTATGGAATAGGAAATAGATTCCCAACAATACAGCCAAAATAAAAGACCAGAGAGACAAGCCTATATATGTCTCGTGGTTTATAACTTTCTGAATTTCCAAATTTGCCACTGGTATCGCAACCTACCTACAATGTTGACTCTATGTAAAACTGATTTTTACATGTCAGGAATAAGATGAGGATCAACGAACAAATGCACAGTCTGTCTTTTCTATAGTTTCAATAGTCCATCTTTGAATAGCACATAATGGAATGTCAGAAGTGGTTTTTTAATAATGTATGTTTACACTTCATTGATTTATAACAATCATGGCTATGGTTCTTGGGTAGAGGAAAATGTTTTATACTGGAATGACATATATATGTAGGTAAAATATGATAGATCTATATATTTTAGCACATCTACATTTAACACAAAAGCAAAAGTGCATCAATCCATTGAAGGTCAGCTTTTCAGTCTTTTAAAGGAACAAAGCATTCTGTCTCCTTGCTTAGTACTGAGAACCCTGTGTAAGTACCTTAGAGTTTAACTGAGAGGCCCAAGTTAGCATTGTTGAAAATGAGTTTCTGTGGAATCTGTGAATATGCCAGGCCCCCCGGGAGCTGAGTTACAGGACACCATGAGAAGTCCATGGTGAAGGGGCAAGAGGGTCCCTGAGCTGTTTGGTTCTTGACTTGGAGCACAGAACGTAGCTCTTCTTTGTCAGGGACCCACAGGGTGGGCATTCTGGGCATTTTTTTTTTCATAAAAGAATTTCCAACACTGCTTGAAATGCAATTTCTTTTTGGACAATGTGGTTAAACTTTCTATCTTTCTGTCAAATATGGAGCTAAGTTAGCTCTTTCTGGGACCTTCTTTACTTCTCAGGAGACGCAATATACGTTCATTTTTGGTTAGTTCTGCCGGAAGTTCATTGGCCTGAAAGAAGAGAAGATGGGCATTAGTGAATCCCCATAGCTGGTGTGGTTTTAGGGATTCTAAAGAGGGGCATTTGACCCACCCTTTCTCCTTCACTAATGAAAAAAATCCACACTGGACTCACTCTTTTATGTAAAGGTATTACAAATCTTCTTTAAATGTATAAATATTACTTGTTATATCCTTATCTCATTCTTAGAGACATTTTCCAGCCAGATCCCTTACTAGACTGTAATCTCCTAGGGGGAAGGAAGGGTCCAGATCTAATTAATCATTGTATCCTTATCTCCAGCACAATGCCCAGCATGTCTAAAATGTGCTCAGTAAGTACTGGTCAAACTAAATGTTATACCTTATATGTATTTTATTATTTTATTATTATTATTTTTTGAGACAGGGTCTTGCTGTGTCACCCAGGCTGGAGTGCAGTGTTGCAATCATGGCTCACTGCAGCCTTGACCTCCCCAGCTCAAATGATCCTCCCACCTCAGCCTCCCGAGTAGCTGGGACCACAGATGTGCACCACTATGCTCGGCTAATTTCCGGAGATGGGGTTTGCCATGTTGCCCCAGCTGGTCTTGAACTCCTCGGTTTAAGTGATCCTTCTGCCTCAGCTTCCAAAGTGTTGGGATTACAGGCATCAGCCACCGTGCCCAGCCTACCTTATATTTATTAATGTATGACATGAGGTAGTCTGTCCACTAAGGACTTGGGACTGAGTCAGGACTCAGCAGGTGTCTTTTTTGTTTGTTTGTTTTTTGAGATGGAGTCTCACTTTGTCACCCAGGCTGGAGTGCAGTGGTGTGACCTCAGCCCACTGTAATCTCTGCCTCCTGGGTTCAAGCAATTCTCCTGCCTCAGCCTCCCGAGTGGCTGGGACTACAGGCATGTGCCATCATGCTCGGCTAAATTTTGTATTTTTAGTAGAGACGGCGTTTCGCCATTTAGCCAGGCTGGTCTTGAACTCCTGACCTCAAGCGATCCACCTGCCTCCGCCTCCCAAAGTGCTGGGATTACAGATATTGCGCCGGGCCAGATATCTTTTGATGAGAAGGCAGAGATAGGAAACCTCCAGCACATAAGAGACACCTGGGAAAGAACAGCATTGGTGGCTAACACCTTCCACCTTACCCAGTATCACTTGAAGTCCATTCTTTTCATATTGCTGCTGAGATACATCCATTAGGCATCTAGTGAGCCAGTCCCTACCATTGACAACAGGTGTGATGTGGAAGTGGTTCTCAAACCTGTTGGTTTCAGGACCCTTTATACTCTCAAAAATTATTGAAGAGCCTAACAAATTTTGTTTTTAACTTATTAAAAATGAAAGCGGAGGGCTATGCACAGTGGCTCACACCTGTAATGCTAGCACTTTGGGAGGCCGAGGTGAGAGGACCACTTGAGCTCAGGAGTTGGAGACCAGCCTGGGCAACATAGTGAAACCTCATCTCTATTATTTAAAAAGAAAATATTTTCAAAAAGAAAAAAAAAAGAAATTAAAAGTGAGAAACATTTAAAAATATATTTATTAATTCACTAAAAATAATAAATCCAAGTTAATATAGTTATGAAAAATTAAATTTTCAAAAGCAAGTAAAAATTCTGAGAAGAGTAGCACTGCTCAACAGCTTTATATATTTCTTTCATGTGTAGCTTAGCAGAATACAATTGGATTCTCATATTTCCATCTGTATCCTGTCTATTGTGATATGTTGTTTTGGTAGAAGGATATAAAGAAAATTAAGCTTCACACAGACATGTAGCTGGAAAAGGAAGGAGTATTTTAACAGTCTTTTTGGATTGTCGTAGATATTATTCTCTGACACCACATCAATACTCAACAAATGGTAATTTCTTGAAGGTTAAATGCAATGTGGGATTTGAAACCATATCAATGAACTTTAAAACCCACAGGTTTATCTATTTATAGTTGGATCTTTTACCTATGCATGGTATGTAACATGCACTGCTCATTTGGAAAATATCAGTTCACTGAGTTTGTAGAATGTTGGCACATTTCATTGTGCAATATCAAAAACTCACATTCTGGCTGGGCGTGGTGGCTCACGCCTGTAATCCCAGCACTTTGGGAGGCCAAGGCAAGTGGATCACCTGAGGTCAAGAGTTTAAGACCAGCCTGGCCAATATGGCGAAAACCTGTCACTACTAAAAATACAAAAATTAGCTGGGCGTGGTGGCACATGCCTGTAATCCCAGCTACTCAGGAGGCTGAGGCAGGAGAATCCCTTGAACCTGGGAGGCGGAGGTTGCAGTGAGCTGAGATCACGCCACAGCACTCCGGCCTGAGTGATAGTGAGTGAGACTCCATCTCACAAACAAACAAACAAAAAAACTGATCCATCAGAAAAGCCTTTAAGTTTTGGGAAGCTGTTAAGGTCACAGTGGTAGATACCTTGTTCTTTCAAGTAAAAATAGTGTTCTATGAAAAAAGTGGCAGGTTCACTTTGCAATTCAAACAACTGCACAGGGACTGTGGAGGCTAACGCAACTCCATCTTGGATGCTAATCTGCCATGTTTACTTCTTTTTTTTTTTTTTTTTTTAAGACGGAGTCTCACTCTGTTGCCCAGGCTGGAGTGCAGTGGTGCCATCTTGGCTCACCGCAACCTCTGCCTCCTGGGTTCAAGTGATTCTCCTGCCTCAGCCTCCCCAGTAGCTGGGATTATAGGTGCGCACCACCATGCCCAGCTAATTTTTGCATTTTAGTAGAGATGAGGTTTCATTGTGTTGGCCAGGCTGGTCTTGAACTCCTGACTTCAAGTGATGTGCCTGCTTCGGCCTCCCAAAGTGCTGGGATTACAGGCATGAGCCACCACACTCAGCCTGCCATGTGATTAACCCTAGTTTTGGGAATGCCTCTAAGATTCCTGTTTTATCTACTTTTTGGTGTGTGTTTCCTACTGAAAATCCTGACCATAGGTCAAAACGACCTTGCCCATTAAGTCCTGCCCTTAGGCAGTCACATAGTGTTCTTGCCTTTCCCTGAGAGGTTGACTTCACTTGTCCTGTATATTCCTTCCCTTAGGCCCTGGGTCTGGGGAGTCATGTCCCGCGACTATGACTCCTGTCCCTGTTACTTTCTGAGAAACTGGATATGTCAGCCTGTTTTTATTTTTTTCTTCTTTTCTGCTGTGATCATCTGGATGCCAGCTTCTTTCTTGGCTTCTCAGCTTCCTCAGACTTTTGGGGGCAGGTTTGCCTGCTCACCACCCAACAGGTGCTTTTTTTTTTCTTTTTGAGTTGGAGTCTCACTCTGTTGCCATGCTGGAGTACAGTGGCGCAATCTCGGCTCACTGCAACCTCTGCCTCCCCAGTTCAAGCGATTCTCCTGCCTCAGCCTCCTGAGTAGCTGGGACTACAGGCGCATGCCACCACGGCTGGCTAGTTTTTGTATTTTTAGTAGAGATGGGGTTTCACCATGTTGGCCAGGATGGTCTTGATCTCTTGACCTCATGACCTCATGATCCACCTGCCTCAGCCTCCCAAAGTGCTGGGATTACAGGCATGAGCCACTGTTCCTGGCCAGGTGCTTTTTCTTGAGATAATCATCATACTTCAGTACACAGCAGAAGTGCTGTAGGCATGCTTTCCATTTCATCACACAGAATTTTATTTTATTTTATTTTATTTATTTATTTTGAAACAGAGTCTTATTCTGTCGCCCAGGCTGGAGTGCAATGGCACAATCTCTGCTCACTGCAGCCTCTGTCTCCTGGGTTCAAGTGATTCTCCTGCCTCAGCCTCCTGAGTAGCTGGGATTACAGGCGCCCACCACTGTGCCTGGCTAATTTTTATATTTTTAGTAGAGATGGGGTTTCGCCATGTTGGACAGGCTGGTTGTGAACTCCTGACCTCAGGTGATCCACTCGCCTTAACCTCCCAAAGTGCTGGGATTACAGGTGTTAGCCACCATGCCCGGCCCAGAATTTTATTTATTTATTTATTTTTTTAGACAAGATGGTCTCACTGTGTCACCCAGGCTGGCATGCAGTGGTGCAATCATAGCTCACGACAGCCTCAAACTCCTTGGGCTCAAGCTGGGACTACAGGTGTGTGCCACTATCCCTGGCTTTTTAAATTTTTTTTCTGGAGAGATGGGGTCTTGCTATGTTGCCCAGGGTGGTCTTGAACTCCTGGCCTCAAGCAATCTTCCCACCTAGGCCTCCTGAAGTGCTGAGATTATAGGTATTGGCCACTTTGCCCTGCCATCACACAGAACTTTATTATTATTATTATTGTCGTTATTATTTTTTGAGACAGAGTCTCGCTCCGTCGCCCAGGCTGGAGTGCAGTGGTGAGATCTTGGCTCACTGCAACCTCCACCTCCCGGGTTCAAGCAATTCTCCTGCCTCAACCTCCTGAGTAGCTAGGATTACAGGCATGCACGACCACGCCTGGCTAATTTTTGTATTTTTAGTAGAGACAGGGTTTCACCACGTTGGCCAGGCTGGTCTCGAACTCCTGACCTCACGTGATCCACCTGCCTTGGCCTCCCAAAGTGATGAGATTACAGGCGTGAGCCACTGCACCCGGCCAATTACACAAAATTTTAAAAAGATGTATAGGAAGAGCCAAAATTTAATAAAATTGACGTTTTTACTGCTTCATCAGAGACATTCTTAAGTACAACTGGTATTTTTGTAATTTACAAAATTTATAAAATAATTTACAAAGGCTTGTAAAATATTTTGCCAGTACAGTTTAGTGTTCCTGCTTTGAGGTGTACTAAGGCCCCAACAGTTTCACCCACCATTGCTTTTGCTTTTGTACCATTAGAGCAAATGTCAGCACAGTGAAAAAGGCAGATAAGATCTTGTTTGTTTTTTTGGGAGACAGGTTTTCTCTCTGTTGCTACGGCTGGAGTGCAGTGGCACAATCATGTAGCTCACTGCAGCCTTGAACTCCTGGACTCAAGCGATCTTTCCACCTCAGCCACCCTAGTAGTTAGGACTACAGGCACACACCACCATGCCCAGCTGTTTTTTGTTTTTTAATTTCTTAAAGAGATGAGGTCTTGCTGTATTGCCCATGATGGTCTTGAACTTTTGGCTTCAAGCGATCCTGCTGCCTCAACCTTCCAAACTGCTGGGATTACAGGCATGAACTACCTCAACTGGCTAACATCTTTTTATTATCAAGAATATGGTTTTGAATTCTCTTTTAAAATTGTAAATAGATTTTTATATTTTTTGTAGAGATGGGGTCTTGCTATATTGCCCAGGTTGGTCTTGAACTTCCAGGCTCAAGTGATCCTCCCACCTCTGCCTCCCAAAGTGCTGGGATTACAGGCATGAGCCACTACACCCAACCTTGTTTTGACTTCTTAGACCCCCTGTATGGGTCATGAAGATCTTCAGGGGTCCAAGGATCCCGCTTTGAGAACTGTTTGTATAGAGGAATCAGAAGGATGTTCTTGTGGCCGGGCATGGTGGCTCATGCCTATAGTTCAGCTACTCGGGAGGCTGAGGCAGGAATATCACTTAAGCACAGGAGTTCAAGGTTACAGTTAGCTATGATGGCAACACTGCACTCCAGCCTGGGTGACAGAGTGAGACTCTGTCTCTAAAAAGAAAGAAGGATGTTCTGGGAATTTCAGGGGAGGCCATTAAAGGGTAAAGTGGCATGCAGAATGGGGGAGGGAGGCTTGGTTGTAGATGTTACCTGTCCCACCATATTTTTTTCTCTAGCAGCCAAGCCTGGAATCCCAGTTGCTTTATCTGGAAACTTGATCCCAGGTGAAGCTTCTGCAGTCCCCATCTTCTAGCTGGATCCTGCTCCCTGACCTCTATCCGCTGGCTGGAACCTCACTTGTTAGGAATTGTAAGTTTGCCACAAGTGGTCTGCTGTGCAGCAAGTCCTGTGGCTGCACCCCTTCTCACCACATGGGACCCTTGATGCCGATGCTGGATTCAATCACAGAGGAAATTATTATGCTATGCTACTACAGACCAGAGGCTCCTCTATGGGGTCAAGTTCTGTTAGCTTAGTTCCTGCAGGAACAGATATTGTACAGGCCTAACACCTGGGCCTGCAGAGAAATGCTCCTGGTAAACAGACCCAAGCTTCATCCAGTCTCAGAGCAAACACTCAGGAATAACTGAGCTGTCTACATCAGTGGCTGGTCCATGGTAAGCAGACTGGAAGGTAGTTAGAGGAACCTCTACAGTCAAGGAGAAGGGAGCTTAAGAAGCTCTACCTCTGTCTACCAGCCTGCCAGCGTGTTGCCTTGTGTGACCATCTCCATGAATGTCCATATCCTCTGCTATTAAAAAAAGCTTTATACTTTCAAATCATGTTGTCAAGTTTTGGTCATTCACATCACCATTCTGTCTTCCATGTTGTTCTAAAATCCTGGTTTAATTCCTCTTCCCTCCCCGTTAGTCCCCACTAGATTCTCAGGTTGCTGAGATTGTAGAGATTGATGTGATGGCGAGTGCCCCAGGCTAGCCCCTAAAGGCTATCTCGTTCATTATGGAGCAGGAGCATAGGCCCATATTCATGATACTACAGTATCAAACTGCCAAATCTCCCCACTGCTCCTGAGAGAAGATGTGCTCAGTCAAGGGTGTTGGAAACATAAGACCCCTGCACCCAGGGGTATGGCTACAACCTGAGGAATGGCTATAGCGTGAGGAATGGCTGTTGGGGCCACTGGTTGGCCTTCTCCTCAGGCATCTGTCTCGAAGCCCCAGAGCAGAAGTCTTGGAACTCCTGGAGCAGAAGAGTGTTCTGTACTAGCTGAGAAGTCACTTTCTCCCGGAAGCCTCCAAACCATTCTTTTACTCCCCTGCTTACAGCTCTTGTCACTCCGTATTGCAACTGCTTTGTTTAATTGTCTTTATTCCCCACTACACTCTGAGCTTCATGAAAGCAGCAACTGTGAATCTTATTCACTACTCGCATTCCCAGCACATAGCACAGTGCATGGTATCTAGTGTTTGTTGAACGAATGAATGAAAGCCAAGAATGCTCCTTCTGCAGGAATCCCAACACCCTTGCCGATGGAGCTGCTATTAGCAAGACTGGCTTCTAGGGAGTGGCTGGTAGGAAGCTGGGGTCTTCCCTGGCAGCTCCTCCCAGGTGTCTGAGGGCTTCTGCAGTATGAAGCTCCAACAGGAGCGCCCACACATGTTTTCAAGTCATTTTTAAGGAAGGGTCCAAAGCCTAGCATTTTGCCCACTGGAAAATACTTATAACTGGTGATTATTCTATTATTCTAGGAGATGCACAAGGAATTGCATTTTTCAGTTTCTATATATAGGTACTAATATTTCCTCCCTGTGAAACCGCCTTTGCAAAATTATAACTGAGGAAATTAAGACAGTGAAAGAAATCAGACCTAACCAACTCCATCTTGCTTCTAAACTTTAAGCTGTGCTTATTCATTGCTGGGCATAGGTCAGACTAACTTTGGGAAGGAATTCAGCTCATGGTTTGACTCTGAAACAAAACTGGTAACAGCCCTTTCCCGAAAAGACCCCCTTCTTGCCTAGGGACCAGTCTGCCTTTGTAGCACTAACAAGTTAGCTACAAGATTAGAAATTACAATTTAGGGCCAGGTGTGGTGGCTCACGCCTGTAATCCCAGCACTTTGGGAAACCCTGTTTCCCAAAGTGAAAGTTGGTGAAACCCTGTTTCTACTAAAAATACAAAAAATTAGCCTGGCATGCGCCTGTAATCCCAGCTACTTGGAAGGCTGAAGCAGGAGAATCGTTTGAACCTGGGAGGCGAAGGTTGCAGTGAGCTGAGATCGCACCTTTGCACTCCAGCTTGGGCAACAAGAGAGAAATTCTGTTTCAAAAAAAAAAAAATTACAATTTAGGGGTCATGCAGCTTCTGGCTCCAAGAGTTTGAACTGCCCCGACTTGCTCCTTGAGGTAACATCACTATTTTAAAACCTAAGATTAGTGCTTGAAATATTTTGCAGACCTTGCACTTGATGGATCAGTGACACCACCCAGACCAGTAATCTGGCCCAATCACTTCTGCCATCGCACCTAGAAACAGAAAACATTTAAGAAAACCTACCTTTGACCCCCTATGATTCCATCTCCAATCTGGCCAATCAGCACTCCCTACTTCCCAAGCCCCTACCCACCAAATTATCTTTAAAAACTCGGATCCCCGAATGCTCGGAGATACTGATTTGAGTAATAATAAAACTCCTGTCTCCCGCACAGCTGGCTCTGTGTGAATTACTCTTTCTCCATTGCAAGTCCCCTGTCCTGATACATCTGTTCTGTCTAGGCAGCAGGCAAGGTGAACCCATTGGGCGGTTACACTTGCTTGGATTCAGGAGGGTCCAAAATCCAGCATTTTGCCCACTTGAAATTACTCATAACCATTATTGTCAGTAGTTATTCCATTATTCTAGGAGACACACAAGGAATTACATTTTTCAGTTTCTATGTAAAGGTATTAATGTTTTCTCCTTGCCTTAATTCAGTACTGGATAGCTCACCAACAAAGACTAGTCTCTTTAAGAAGTCTGTGCACAAGGTCTAAAGATAAGATCTAAAGAAAGGCAATTGTGATTTCAACTGGCTTATCACACAGCCCGGCCAGCTAATGGAAAACAAATCCAAGTATCTAAGGAGAGATAAGCAGAAATGTTATAGACAAGCAATTCAATGGGAATGGGGAAGTAATACTTCTACATGCTGAGTCAAATGAAAAAAGTGACCCCTGGCATGTTGTTTAACTGGCACTTCTTAAGGTTTCTTTTCAAAATGTCATGAAATGTTATATGTTTTTTTTTTAGTATTAAAAAAATTTTAACACAGTAATATATGCTTAGAAAAATTCAGAGTATGTTAAGTATAAAGTAAAGGTTGCTTTTCATATCCTTCTCTATTCGTAAACACCAATACCACTTCCTCCTCCAAAAGTTTGTAGTTTATGACTGGGCGCAGTGGCTCACGCCTGTAATCCCAGCACTTTGGGAGGCCGAGGGGGGCGGATCACAAGGTCAAGAGATGGAGACCATCCCGGTCAACGTGGCAAAACCCCGTCTCTACTAAAAATACAAAAAAATTAGCTGGGTGTGATGGTGCACACCTGTAGTTCCAGCTACTCGGGAGGCTAAGGCAGGAGAATTGCTTGAACCTGGGAGGCGGAGGTTGCAGTGAGCCGAGATCGTGCCACTGCACTCCAGCCTGTCAACAGAGTGAGACTGTCTCAAAAACAACAACAACAACAACAAAGTTTGTAGTTTAGGCGAGGTGTGGTGGCTTATGCCTATAATACCAGCACTTTGGTAGGCCAAGGTGGGAGGATTGCTTGAGTCCAGGAGTTCAAGACCAGCCTGGGCAACATAGCAAGAACACATCTCTATAAAAAGAAAAAAATTTACATTTAAATAAATAATAAATAAGTAAATAAAGTTTGTAGTTTAGTGCATTTTCTCTCCACTCCGTCGTGCAGGGTGGAGTGCAGTGGCGTGACCATGGCTCACTACACCCTTGACCTCCTTGGCTGGGTTCAGGTAATCCTCCACCTCAGCCTCCCCAGTAGTTGGGACTACAGGTGCACACCACCACACCTGGCTAATTTTCGTATTTTTTGTGGAGACAGGCTTTCGCCATGTTGCCCAGGCTGGTCTTGAGCTCCTGGGCTCAAGCAATCTACCCGCCTCAGCCTCCCAAAGTGCTGGGTTTACAGGAGTGAGCCTCTGCGCCTGGCCCATGCATTCTCTCAAGACCTTTCCTAGGCTACTCTCCTCTGCTGCAACCTATACATGTGCCAGCTTAAGCAGATGTTGAAGAGGAGGAAGTAAAATGACAATCATTAAAAAAAATTCTTATTGTGTACCCTCCCACCGTGAAGTTTGGCCTAATTGTAAATGAAGAATTTAGGACTAGAAAAAAGTGGGTTTGTTTTGTAACAGTGGCATGTACTCCTACTAACAATACAAAAGCAACCAAATATAGCACAAGCAATTCTCAAGATACGAACATCGAACTTATGGGAATGGTGATAAACTACCAGAATTTTGGCATTTTTAGGGCACATCTTGGATGATAGAACAATACTCCCATAGTAACTGCTCTCCCTTTCTTCCTCACCTCCACCAGGAGAGTGCACCATTGATAATTGATAACCACCAGCCAGGCGTGGTGCCTCATGTGTGTAATCCCAGCACTTTGGGAGGCCAAGGTGGGCCGATCACTTGAGGTCAGGAGTTCAAGACCAGCCTGGCCAACATGGTGAAACCCTGTCTCTACTAAAACACAAAAAAATTAACCAGGCTTGGTGGTCTGCGCCTGTAATCCCAGCTACTCGGGAGGCTGAGGCAGGAGAATTGCTTGAACCTGGGAGGCGGAGGTTGCAGTGAGCCAAGATCGCACCACTGCACTCCAGTCTGGGTGACAGAGCGAGACTGCCTCTCAAAGAAAAAAAGAAAACCATTGATAGCCCCCTCACCCATCACACAACGCACGTCCATGGGGAACCTGGTGCTAAACCATTTGTAAATGACCTGCTTCTGGGTCAGGGTTTCGTACATAGCAGAGCAGCTTCCTCGCTGCAATCTATTGAAAGTCAGCCCTTGACACAAGGGTTTGTTAAAAAAAAAAAAAAACCCACTGATATGAGTCAGGGTTTTTATTAATAGTAGAATTTCCTGGGTCTAACTGTACTGCTCACTAATCACCTACTAATAGCAACCTTGAATGCCCTTACTATGCAAAGAATGAAGATGGTGACTGGAGCCAGGGAGATGTTTATCCTTCCTGGCCTAGGAGGACACTTCAAGGGGCCCAATCGAGTTAAAAGATTGCTTAGTGGGTACCTTGTTTCTCAGGGATGGGTCTGCCCCTGCTTCTAGGAGCAGCGAAACTGTTTTAACGTTCCCGCTGAGCACTGCTGCATGGAGCGCTGATGTCCCATTCTAAGAGAAAATGACAATGTGTGTCAGGAGTGAGCTCACAGCCATTGGCATTCAGCATGGCTTTCATCATAAACCATCTGGGTGATAAGACTGTAACCTCATACCCTTAACCTTCCTTATCTTGCCTTGTACTTTTCAAAGTCACATCAGCTCTTAGTATAGTGTCCTTGGATACACAACCAATGGTCAGTACAAATATTGCTAATGTTCTCTCACAAGTGAAATACGGAATAGGGCTGAGGGGACACATGACTTCATGGTCACTCAGTCTGTTTTACATACTTTGGAACTTGCTGCAGAAGAAACAACAACGCCGTGCCCAACATTTTTGTTCTTCAGAGACAACACGTACAGTCTGTAGTTTTGCTGAGCCACTTCCAGCGAGGCTAGAGGAAGAGCTGTTTAGCCAACGGGCTGACCTGTCAGCCCAGCTACAGACACTCTGAGCACTCAGGCGGGCAGGACTGTGATTGTGGAGCTACAGGGCTTAAGAGGAAGAGTATGTGGGGTGAGGCAATGCCCCGGAGCTTTGAGTTGGAGGATTTTTGAGCACAGAAGGGCCTCATAGATGAGTTGTTAATGTTTTATGACATTTACTGCAAATATTTATCAAAATAAGGAACCAGCTAAATGCAGCATGTAGCTGGACCAGAGAGAGGAGGGGAAGAGACTCTAGCAAAACTAAGAACAGTGGGCCGCCATAAGACATGGTTCTAGAGGGTACAAATGTCTACAAATAGTACCTAAATGCAAACTTAGTTTCCTAATTAATTGCTCATAATAAAAACCACTCTGATTTTGTAAAAGAGTAAAATATCATACCCAGAGAAAAATTCCAGCAAAGCAGCATTTTTCTATGGTTGCTTTTAAGTATGTATGATAATTCACTACCCTTGTAACAATTTACTTGTCTAAATCTTAGCCAATCTATCAACTTCACCTATGTGCAACACAGGTCAGAATTTTTTTTTTTTTGGAGACAGTATCTCGCTCTGTCTCCCAGGCTGGAGTACAATGGCGCAATCTCGGCTCACTGCAACCTCTGCCTCCAGGGCTCAAACGATTCTCGTGCCTCAGCCTCCTGAGCAGCTGGGACTACAGGTGCGTAACAGCCGCCCTGCTAATTTCTGTATTTTTTGTAGAGACAGGGTTTCGCCATGTTGCCTGGGGTGGTCGCCAACTCCTGAGCTCAGGTGTTTTGCCCGCCTCGGCCTCCCAAAGTGCTGGGATTACAGGTGTGAGCCACCATGCCTGACCAGGAGTTTTTAAAAAGCCAAAAAAGAGCTATTTGAAACAAGACTAGATTTTGCAAAGTTCAAGCTTTCTAAAGCTTGTTCCTTTTATTCATAGAATTCACTTTCATAGATGGTTTATTCTTACTTTAAAACAATTTTTTTTTTTTTTGGAGACGGAGTCTTGCTTTGTCACCCAGGCTTGAGTGCAGTGGCGCGATCTCGGCTCACTGCAAGCTCTGCCTCCCGGGTTCACGCCATTCTCCTGCCTCAGTCTTCCAAGTAGCTGGGACTACAGGCACCCGCCACGCGCCTGGCTAATTTTTTGTATTTTTAGTAGAGATGGGGTTTCGCCATGTTAGCCAGGATGGTCTCGATTTCCTGACCTCGTGATCCTCCCGCCTTGGCCTCCCAAAGTGCTGGGATTACAGGCGTAAGCCACCGTGCCCAGCTAATTTTTGTATTTTTAGTAGAGACGGGGTTTCACCATGTTGGCCAGGCTGGTCTTGAACTCCTGATCTCAGGTGATCCACCCGCCTTGGCCTCCCAAAGTGCTGGAATTACAAGTGTGAGCCACTGTGCCTGGCCTTAACAAACAGTTTTAACAAGTGCAGCTTTCTGGCTGCTTCTTTTTTCTTTTTCTGGAGATGGAGTTTTGCTCTTGTCACCTGGGCTGGAGTGCGGTGGCGTGATCTCGGCTCATTGCAACCTCCGCCTCCCGGGTTCAAGCGATTCTCCTGCCTCAAACTCCTGAGTAGCTGGGATTACAGGTGTACATCACCACTCCCGGCTTGTTTTTGTATTTTTAGTACAGACGGGGTTTCACCACATTGGCCAGGCTGGTCTTGAACTCCTGACCTCAGGTGATTCGCCCACCTTGGCCTCCCAAAGAGCTGGGATTACAGGTGTGAGCCACCACACCAGACCAGGAGTTTTTAAAAAGCCAAAAAAGAGCTGTTTGAAGCAAGACTAGATTTTGCAAAGTCCAAGCTTTCTAAAGCTCGTTCCTTTTGTTCATAGAATTCACTTTCATAGACGGTTTATTCTTACTTTACAAACAATTTTAACAAGTGCAGCTTTCTGGCTTCTAAAGCTCATGGCAGGCCAGGCACAGTGGCTCACACCTGTAATCCCAGTGCTTTAGGAGGCTGAGGCAGGAGGATGAGAGAATCACTTGAGCCCAGGAGTTCAAAGGTCAAGACCAGCCTGGGCAACATAGCAAGACCCTGTCTCCAAAAAAAAAAAAAAAAAAAAAAAAAAAAAGCTCATGGCAGATGAAAGTAGCTCATGAGCTCATTAGGGCAGGGAAGAGAGACCAACACATTGACAACAGCAGTTCTGTATTAACTGTCAGCAAGAATGGAATCTAAAAATATAAAGAGCAGACATGAAATATCCAAAAAGTATCTGGGGTCATTCAAGGGCAAGTAGGTTTTATATACATTGATAGACCCTGAGAGGACAGCCCCAAAGCTAAGCCACTGTGTCAATTTAGAACAGATTTGGTGTCCTGTATTTAATAAAACAGGAGCATTATATCTCAGGGGTCAGCAAACCACAGCCTGCAAATCAAATCCTGCAAGCTAAGAACTGTTTCTACTTTTAAAAATTTTTGCAGAGGCAGGGTTTCACTCTGTTGCCCTGGCAGAAGTGCAATGATACAATCATAGCTCACAGTAACCTTGAACTCCTGGGCTCAAGCAATCCTCCTGCCTTAGCTGGGACTACAGCCACACACCACTGCATCCAACTAATTTTTAAACTTTTTGTACAGATAGGGTCTTACTATATTGTCCAGGCTGGTCTCTAACTCCTGGCCTCAAGCAGTCCTCCTGCCTCGGCCTCCCAAAGTGCTGGATTATAGGGATAAATCACTGCACTCAGACTGTTTTTACATTTTTAAATGATTTTAAAAAGATCAAAAGAAGAAAAATATTTTGTAATATGTGAAAACATGAAATTCCATAGATACAATGTTCATAAATAAAGTTTTATAGGAATTAAGATTTTTTTTGAGAGAGGGTCTCCTCTGTCACCTAGGTTGGAGTGCAGTGGCTCGATCACAGCTTAATTTCCCAGGCTGAAGCCATCCTCCCACCTCAGCCTCCCAAGTAGCTGGGACTACAGGTGCATGCCATCACGACCAGTTAATTTTAAAAACATTTTTTGTGGAGATGGAGTCTAGCTATGTTGCCCAGGCTGGTTTGGAACTCTTGGATTCAAGCAATCCACCCGCCTCAGCCTCCCAAAGTGCTGGGATTACAGGTGTGAGCCACCGCACTGGGCCTTTTTGTTGTATTTTCTATGGTTACTTTTGGATTACCACAGCAGAGTTGGGGCAGTTGGGAGAGACTTGTATGGCCCACAAAGCCTAAAATATTTGCTATCTGGTAACAGTAATATTTACTAACATTTCAGTAAATATTACTAGACATAAATATTTACTCTATAGTATATATAGTATATGTTTATATTATATCGTATATACTATATATTATATTGTATGTATTTACAGTATATAGTATATATTGTATAGTATATACTGTATATAGTAAATATATGCCATATACTAATATACCTCCTGGCCAAGGCAGGAGGATTGCTTAAGGCCAGGAGTTTGAGACCAGCTTGGACAATATAGTGAGACCCTATCTCTACAACAAATTTAAAAATTAGATGGGTGCAGTGGTGTGTGGCTGTAGTCCCAGCTGAGGCAGGAGGATTACTTGAGCGCAGGAATTCAAGATAACTGTGAGCGATGATCACATCGTTGTACTCAAGCTTGGGCAACACAGTGAAACCCTGTCTCTGAAAAAATGTAAATTTATACTATATATATACTATATGTATACTGTATATATATACTATATATAGTATACTGTATTTATATAGTGTATATATACAGTATACATATAGCATACATATATGTATATATAGTATAGTGTATAGTATATATACTATATATATACAGTATATACTATACTATATATATATACACTATACACTATATATATAGTGTATAGTAAATACATTCTGTAGTATATATTTGCTATAGTAATATTTATATATATTTATATATTAATAAATATACTTTCACTGTAGTAAATATATTAGTAATTAGTAATATTTATTACTATTTACTATTTAGTAATATTTACTAAAATATTAGTAAGCATTACTATTAATATAATAATATAATAAAATCAATATAATCAATAATATATATTATATTAGTAAATACAAATAGTAATATTTATTAAGCCTTTACAGAAAAAGTTTGCTGACTCCTGATATATACTATAGGTTAGAAATATTTTAATTAAAAATGATCAAAATTTAGGCCAGGTGGGGTGGCTCATGCCAGTAATCCCAGCACTTTGGGAGGCTGAGGCAAGTAGATCACTTGAGTTCAGGAGTTCGAGACCAGCCTGGCCAATATGGTGAAACCCCATCTCTACTAAAAATACAAAAAGCTGGGCGTGGTGGCAGCACGCCTGTAATCCCAGCTACTTGGGAGGCTGAGGCAGGAGAATCACTTGAATCTGGGAGGCAGAGGTTACAGTGAGCGGAGATCACGCCATCGCATTCCAGTCTGGGCTACAAAGGGAGACTCCATCTCAAAAAGGCAAAACAAAACAAAACGAAAAGATCAAAACTTAAAAAAAGAGTTTTGGCTCTGTTTTTCAGGGGACCCGGGTCTCCATACTGACGTATTTTCTGAGGCTTCCAGGTGTTTGAGGCTTATTTTATTTCACTTAAGGGAACAAAACAGAGAGGTTCTTTCCTCAAGAAAACGAAGAGAATGGACATAAGTGTCTGTTCTTCTTCCTTGATTTCACAAATCCTCCAAATGGTGTCAATATGGTATACTTTCCAATTTAGCTATTTCATTACTACTGTCGATTTTTTTTTTTTCTGGAAAACTAGGTAATGACAGACTGTGGTTCACTCTTTCTACCACCTCCCACTTCTACCAGTGCCCCTGGGATCTCCAGCATCAAGAAGCTGCAGGTGTGTTCTCTCAAGAATCCAACCAACCAGGCTAACTGCACCCAAGTTCGACACAGTGCCCAAGTGAGGACTTACTTTCTAACCTCTCTCTTACAGATTAGTAAAATTTATCTTTAGGTCTTACCTTCAAAATACCAAGAGTGGGTGAGAATTTAAGCAACTCTTCTATGACATCATTATACCCTTTGTTGGCTGCTTTCAATAATGCTGTTGTGCCATCCTTAACAGAAAGACAAAAATAAAAGTTGATTATTAACATATGTCTGTGTTGCTTGAGAGCTGTCAGTTGGGAACTGGAAAGTACCGTTGTCAGAAACTAATGACATGTGTAAATTAAGCACAGATCAGCAATGTCTCTTAATCTAGGAGCATTTTAGAGAATATTAAGCAGTTAATTCTGCATGAAAGAGTATCAGATAAACCGTGACTTAGATTATGTTAGAACTCTGCCATTTGGGAATTCATACTCCTATAGTTCCTGAGAACACTGGGCAGGGGACAAGGGGAATTTCAAGAGCATATTTTTAGGCCATGGATGGACCAAAAAGGCATTCTCTGCTGTTCATAACTTAGGAGAAATGGTTAACTGTCTTTAATAATTTAGATCATTGTTGAGCTGTATTTACTGTTTCTAAAAAAATGTATACAACCTTGCCCTAGTCTGTGTGTGGGTAGTGCTGGTTAGGGGCAGGGGTGATAGACTAAAATCTGCTAGAAGGCCAAGTGCAGTGTCTCACGCCTGTAATTCTAGCACTTTGGAAGGCCAAGGCGGGAGGGTCACTTGAAACCCCGTCTCTACCAAAAATACAATAGCCGGGTGTGGTGGCCCGTGCCTGTAGTCCCAGCTACTGTGGAGGCTGAGGCACGAGAATCACTTGAACCCGGAGGCGGAAGTTACAGTGAGCTGAGATCGTGCCACTGCACCCCAGCCTGGGTGACAGAGTGAGACTCTGTCTCAGAAAAAAATAAAATAAAACCTGCTAAAAAAGAATGAAAAGCCAAATTCAAAAATTAATATTTAGCTTCCGTCATTACTTTTTGGCTCAAGAACACAGTTTCCAAATTCCTTTTTCTCTCGCTTTCACGTATCAATCGCTGTGTTTGGAGGATTTAGTTCACAATTCTCCCGTAGCCAAGAAACCACTTCGGCCTGCCATTAGGGTTTATCTGTAACCAGAAAGAAGGAAGATGGAATTCGGGGGCGGGGGGTTCTTTTCTGGCTTCAGAGATTGTGGGAAGAAGAGGAGTGGGAGAGAGGGCAGTGAAATGGTGGCGAACGCGTCTGGTGATTTCCCTTTTTTGAAGCTTAGACTTGGATAGGGGAAGGTGGGTTACGTAGGCAAGGGTTATACAAAGGCCATAGCAAAACACAAAAAGCGAACAGCATAGGTGGTCAGGCTGTCTTCAAGCCTTCCTTATGGGGAAAAGGGCCTGCTGTGGAGCACACAGAGGCAGTATTAGGTGACACCAGCAGAGGCCAGTGGAGACTGGCGGGCCGACAGGGGTCGGGGTGCAGGGGGTCTGCAGCTCCAGGGAGCAGGGGCGAGAGGCAGGGCCTGCAGGAGGCGCAGCACCAGCCAGGGGATCCCCCTAGGACAGCCCCCAGGACAGCCGGGAGGCCCCGTCTCTACCGCCCCCAGGCCTGAGGCTAAGATTCCACCCTCTCTAGTGCGTCCCAAGGTCATCTCGGGTGGAGGAAGAGAGAGACCGAGCGGCACCGAATCGGACTTCGACTTTGTTTTCCTGCTCAACAGCAGGCGGAGGTTGGGAGGAAGCCCATGTGGGCTGCAGACTCAGTCAAGACCCGTTCTCTCCGCACAGGCGCGCTAGGAGGCTTCGCTCTGTGGCCGAGCGACCCGGGCACTTACGTTCCGCGCAGCGTCGCGGTCGGCTCCGCGCAGCAGCATCACCCGTACCACCTCGCTGTGGCCCATCTGGGACGCGATCCACAGGGGCGCTGTCCCGTCCTGCGGGAAGAGGAGGCGGCGGCCGCCGTGACTGGGGCGCCCGGCCCCACCCGCTCACAGAACGTCTTTTAACACCAGGGGTCTGAAAGCGAAAACCCCGGGAAGGCACTCCCTGACCACAGATCACACTCTGCAGCTGATCCACACCGCCCAGGAGTCAGTGAGAAAAGAGGGGGTGTGTGTAGCCCACGGACGCAGGCGGCACGTGGCTGAGCCTGGGCTACTTGAATAATTGCCAGTATTCAAATTTTGGCTTATAAAATCATCCATTTTGTGGCTGGATCTTTTACCAAAAAGGGTGGTACAGACTTCGTGGAAGGATGCGTGGGAACCTTGCTTTGAAGGCTTGGGGGAGCAGCTGACCTGTATACATACACCACAGCAGAACCAAATTCCACAAACCCAGAGAGAAGCCGGCCTATTCCCCCCAGACTGTCCATTTCTTTGCTTTCCCAGTGGGTCACACCTTAATGTTCACACAATACACCCTTCATTCCCATAGAAAGCAGGCAGTTTCCTTTGAGGTGGGGTCTGCAGGCCAGAGAACTCAAGTCATTTCTCCTACTCTTCTAGTCTGGTGTCCAGAACCCTCCACAGCCACCTCATTTCTCAGGGGGCTTAATTTTAGGTGGAATGTGTTGTTGTGTCTTCTAGGAAGTGATGCACATAACTAGTTATGGCAGGACAGCATTTTGGGGAATATTTCCTCTGCATATATTTGGAAATATTTCCCCAATATTGCTTTCTCTGTGCACACTAGTCCATGAAGTGGAGATAATACTGCTCCAGAGGAGAAAAAAGTAAAACATGCAAGGGATGGAGAAGGATTTGACAGTAGGGTGGTTCCCAGCAGATGGGATGGAAACTGGGAAAGCCTTCCAATGTGTGAAGGAGCTAGAGAGGGAGGGGGAAGGCGGAGGTCACATGAGAGTGTCCACGTTTTCTTCCCCCTCTGCGTTGAACCTCGGGCGTGTTGTTGGGGAGAGGTAACCTAGGTTGTGGTAGAAACATCAGGTCAGTTATGGGGAATTCCAGATGGGAAAGGATTTTCTCTTCTTTTGAGAAACCAGGAAAGTTACAAGCCCTTTAGAGAAGTTCTGCTCTCTGCTGGTGCCCAGGAGATAGGAGAGAAATGGCCGTGGGAGTTTCAGAGTCAGTGGTCCCCCAGTCCCCATGGCCCACATCCACTTAGCACCTAGGCATCCAGGAGTCCCGTCTGCCTGTGCGAAATCAGAAGCGACAGAGAAACAGTTGGCTGGAGTGTGCCTGGGGTTGGGAAGACAAGGCCACAGCACCCTGACTTCCTGAGTAGATACAATGGCCAGGCCAGCAGACAATGGCGAGACCAGCTGTGTCCCTGCGGTGTAAGAGTGCAGGACGCTTGTGGACCAGCACAAGGGCCATGCATGAGTCTCCCCACCCCCATCTCAATGCCAGGATGATAGTCTGATTCTTATATCCCTTCAGAGAGAAGGGCAGGAGGGAGCAGGATCCAGAATGGGCTAAAGGTAACCTCTGAGGTAATTATGGTAATATGCCCCAAGAGACTGTTTTAGCCAGATAAGACTGAATTACCCATCGGGGGAAGGGGGGCTGAAGATCAAAATGACTCAGTTATAGAATATAAAGTTACATTTTCTGCTGCAATGTGTAATTTCAACCTTAGCCTACTAGCAGAAGCAGGCACAAGATTGTTGCCCATTGCTGTCCTGGGAAAGGGAGAGAGGATGAAGACATCTGAGCTGGGTCAGGGAAGCTGGTGACTTGGGAGCCCAGGAGGATCTGGGGGTGCTGAAGAGCAGTCACAGGATGTTGGGACCTGTCTTAGGAGAGACAGTGGAAGAGGTGCTGAAACAAAGGATAGAGGGAAGCGGAAGACACTTTAACCTACTTCATAATTTTTCCAGGGTCCTCTTGGTGGAAATATTCTTGAATCTAAATATTATCATGAGCAATTTGTACTTTGGTTTAAAAGCACTTCCATATTCTTTATTTGATTTTCCCAATTCAGGACTTAATTAATCAATAATTCAAGCAACCAATAACGATAATTATTATTGGAGACAGGACTCTGTTACCTAGACTGGAGTACAGTGGCATGATCAAGGCTCACTGTAGCCTCGACATCCTGGGCTCAAATGACCCTCCTGTCTCAGCCTTCCTAGTAGCTGAGACTACAGGTGTGCACCACCATGCCCAGCTAATTTTATTTTCTTTTTTTCTTTTTGTAGAGATGGGGCCTTGCTTTGTTGCCTAAGTTGTTCTTGAACTCTTGGCCTCCAGCGATCCTCCCACTTCAGCCTCCCAAAGTGCTGAGATTACAGGTGTGAACCCAGACTTCTAAGTCTCAAGCAGAGTGCTAAAAATAAGTCCTGGAGAAGAGACGTGGAGGTTTCCATACGACTGCAGTGCCATCATAAAGTATGGACAAAAATGCACAAAATCAAACAGGAGGGAGGGCTGCTGCATGGGGCATGAGGGCTCAGTGTCCTGGATAAAAGTGCTATCTGATCCGGGTCTTGAAGAAGGACCAGGATTTTGCTAGGTGGGAGAAAGGGGAAGGGTCGTTTGAAGGAGAAGGAAAAGCAGCTACAGTCACAGTGGCTTGGACAGGCATGGCTTTTTCACGCAGGGTGGGAAATCCAGCTGCTGTAGCCAGAGGGGTGCGGGTGGGACCCTGGGAAGCAGGAGGGGAGTGTGGGTCCAAGCCGGTGCCAATACTAATGTGCTTCTCCCTCCGTGCCTGCTCTGGGTCTGTTTTGTTCTTTGTCACTCTCTCCACCAGAGGGCGTGCAGGGAGAGGCAGCCAGCGAAAAACGGCAGCCAGCTGTCTATTCAATGTGCTTTTCAATGGCTTGGTCATTATTAGTAAACTTGTATTAACAATTGAAACTAATATGTGGGAAAATGCTAAAAGGTGCTATATTGTGAAAAATTATCTGTCTTTCTGTCTGTCTATCTATCTATCTATCTATCTATCTATCTATCTATCTATCTATCATCTATCTATCTAATCTACCTACCTACCTACCTACCTACCTATCATGGAATCTTGCTCTGTTGCACAGGCTGGAGTACAGTGGTGCCATCTCAGATCACTGCAACCTCCACCACCTGGATTCAAGAGATCCTCCTGCCTCAGCCTCCCGAGAGGCTGAAACTACAGGCGTGCACCACCACACCCGGCTAATTTTTGTATTTTAAGTAGAGACGGGGTTTCACCATGTTGGCCAGGCTGGTCTCAAACTCCTGACCTCAAGTGATCCACCCGCCTTGGTCTCCCACAGTGCTGGGATTACAGGCATGAGCCACTGTGCCTGGCCAAAAAATTATTATTATCAATTTAGAACATCAATGATAACACTCATCATATATATCATCTTAATTGGAATAGTCATGGGAGGTGGAAAAAGCAATCAGTTCTTCCTGGCTGTAAGACCTTAGGCAAATCACTCTCAGTCTGAGTGTCCTCTTAGGAAAAATTATTAGCTTCACAGAGATAAGTGAGAAAACATATACAAAGGTGGTGAGCATGAGCACTGGCTCACAGATGCTTAGGAAATGTTAATTGCATCTGAGTAGTATTTATCATGAGAAACAATAAGCCCCTTAATTTGTACTTTTGTTCACAAAATACTTCCATATGCTTTTTAATTTGATTCTTCCATCAACCCTGTGAGATAACTGACTGTGAGCAGGTAGGAATGAGTGGGAAAATGAGATTTGGGGGCCGCCTGTGTATTTCATTACTAGTAATTACATCTCCAAATCTGATTCTGGAACCCAGGGAGTTGCATGTGAGTTAGAGCATTATTGTCAGATCAGATTACCTATCAGTTGATTATTTAGTTTATGAATTAGGAGAGGTTTTCCTCTTTTGTACACCTTAATTTCTGTTTTCTCTTATTTTTTCTTTCTGGTATAATGGTTAGAGCCTTCATTTTCATCATGAAAATGATGGGGTGCAGTGGCTCACACCTGTAATCCCAGCACTTTGTGGGGGCCAAGGCGGGAGGATGGCTTGAGCCCAGGAGTTTGAGACAGCCTCAGCAACACAGTGAGGCCCCCATCTCTATAAAAAAAGAACAACGATTTTATATGGTTTTTTTTTTTTTTTTTTGAGATGGAGTCTCGCTCTGTCACCCAGGCTGGAGTGCAGTGGCGCAATCTTGGCTCACTGCAAGCTCCACCTCCCGGGTTCACTCCATTCTCCTGCCTCAGCCTCCCGAGTAGCTGGGACCACAGGCGCCCACTACCACGCCTGGCTAATTTTTTTGTATTTTTAGTAGAGATGGGGTTTCACCGTGTTAGGCAGGATGGTCTCAATCTCCTGACCTTGTAATCTGCCCATCTCGGCCTCCCAAAGTCCTGGGATTACAGGTGTGAGCCACTACACCTGGTGATTTTATATATTTTTTTAAATTAAAGATATAAAAATAATTTTGAAAATGATGAAAAGTAAGTCAATTTAGCTCCTTTTTGTAGAGTTTTGGAATGTATCAAAATGTGAAAAAACATTTAAAAATATTCAAATAGGTTTTTGAATACTTCCATATACTTTGATATTTCTAATATTTTGATATTAAATCAAATAAATCATTGTGAAGTTATAACCTCTACAGCACTTTTTTTAAAAAGGTAATGGCTGGGCATGGTGATTCACACCTGTAATCCCAGCACTTTGGGAGGCCGAGGTGGGGCGAAACGCTTGAGGCCTGGAGTTTGAGACTAGCCTGGCCAATATGGCGAAACCCCGTCTCAACTAAAAATACAAAAGTTAGCCGGGTGTGGTGGTGCACGCCTGTAGTCCCAGCAACTCAGGATTCTGAAGCAGGAGAATCACTTGAGCCCAGGAGGTGGAGGTTGCAGTGAGCCAAGATCATGCCTCTGCACTCTAGCCTGGGCTACAGAGTGAGACTCCATCTCAAAAAAAAAAAAAAAAATAGAACATTTAGCTTGAAGAAGAATGAGATTCATAGGGTTATGATAGCTGTCTTTTACTATGTGTGTGTATATCAAGTAGAAAAGGATTTAGACCAATTTTTCAGACCAAGTGATAGAAAGAAGACAGACGGGTGAAAGCTGCGTGGAGACTTGGGGTCAATGTATAAAAGTTTAATGAGTGTTGGCTAAGATCAAAGAAACTGATCAGAGAGGAGTGAGTTCCCCAAGCCTAGAGGTGTTCAACAGTAGCTGATTATCATAGAAAGGATTCGAGTACCGATGGATGGCTAAATTTAGAGTGAGTTTTGTAGTTTCCTCCAACTCTGTCATTCCCTCATTTGATTCGAGATCATTTTTACAGCCAGATCACAGCATGAGATGGAGTATATGACACAACCTGTATTAAAGACTAACCTTGTATGGTCTTATTTAGGCTCCTGAGAGTATTTGGAAAAAAGAACTAAAACCTTCCTCTTCTGTGGGAATGAGTATCTGAAGCGGCACTAACTCTTTGCTTCCACGATTTCTAGCCGTCACACTTGGATTACTTCTACCTACAGGGTTAGGCCAGTCAGAAGGTCTTGGGGACCAATTCTATTCTAAGTTGGGAGTCCAAGAGCTGTGAGGAACCTTGCCTGTGGCAGAGGGAGTTCAATATTGAGAAAATTTTCTTACCCACCCTACCCTGACCTGGAGCCTATTTCTTATGATTGTCCCTTGCACCATGTGCGTGGCCCAGCAAATGGGTCTGTAAGAGATGTTACCAGATGCTCATTGCCCGTGGTCTGACTCTATCCTCCCCAGTCAAGGGTGATGGGACTGAGGATAGGCAGGCCAGCCAGTCACTGTGGCCTGGTGCACAAAGATGAGCTGTGACAATGACATGGCTATCCCCAGAGTTTGGCAGTCTGATCCATAAACCTGGGGACCACATACAAGATAAGTAAGCAGATGAAACTGGTAAAACAAAGAAAGGAGCGGGGAGAGAAAGAGATATGAAGAGACTTTGAGATGACAGAGAACACACGGCTCACTAGAGAAAGTGCAGCCTTGATTTCTGATGGGTTTTCTGTTCCAGTGAGGCCTGGTTGGAATAGAAATGATAATAATAGCAATACCTAACATTGCACTGGGTGTGTATCAGCTACTGCATTAAGAGTTTTGCAGGGATTATTTTATTTAATTCTCACACTCGTCCTAAAATACTGAGATTCAGGGAGAGTAGGCAACTTGCTAAGGTCACACAATTAATAAGCAAAATGGGGCCTCTGTTTCATTTTAAGATATCCATATCCCCATAATTTCCAAGCTGCTCTCCACCCAAAAAATCTGGGTCTGCTCCCTAGCTGCCTCTTACAGTCTTCCTGGGGCTGATGTCCTGCTTATGAGTCTGGGCCCTATATCTGGAGCCTTCTTCTAACTCTCAGGCACTGATCACTAAATGCTGCAGGCTTCCAGACCTGCTCTGCACCAGCCATGGGGATCTTCTGGCAGTCGGCACACTTTTTCTGAGTGTGTACCATGTGCAAAGGGAACAAGACAGAGTCCCTGCCCTTGACAAGCAGCAAGGACTTCCTATGGCTGTCTCCTCCCATTTCCAAACCCTTAGGATTCTACGCCAATCTTTTGGCTCCTTCTCCCACTGCCATTGATGGGTTCTCCTCTCCAAGTTTCCGACCTGGGAGAACATTTATTTTCTGGGCCCAGCTACTCTGTGTACAAGTCAAGGCTTCTGTTAGGAGAAGGCACTTTATTAGATGGCTTTTCCTCCAGGCTTCAAAGAAATACTGTTTAGCACATGAAAAAGACTAGATAGAGATGAGTTATGACTGACTAACCTCAGCTCTGGGTTAATAGGATCAGACCTTTGCATTCTATAAAAGTATTGTTTTAATAAGGTGGGTGAGTTGAGTTGGGAAAATATATGTCAAGGCATTTGGTTAATAGAAAAATAGAAATAGCCACCTCAGCTAGTGATTAAAAAGGTCTGACTCATATCAACTCAACTTGGTGAGGACACATGGAAAGAAATGAAAATGAATTTTTAGAGTGAAATCTGTATTTCAATGATCTCTGTGACTCTTGACCTTTTGGCTTAGGACAATATGGAAGGAAAATATTTTTTGAAGTTTCAAATCAAGAACATAGTCTTCCTAATATCTGGCTATGACTAGCTTTGGGATTATGATTCCTCATCCCAAAGTACTAAAAAGGTCTTCATTTAGTTCTCAGTGATAGAGTTACAAAGAAAAGCCATCCCACTACAGTTCAGATTCCCTGAAGCTCATGTCAAATGTCAGCTGAGTAATTTCAACGTAACTTTGTCAACATCCTGTTACAGGATATCATAATAAAATGGTAGGGCTTCATAGAATGTCAGTGCAACAATTACAAATCAGATTTAGCCAAAAGTGTTAGGAGATTAAACCAGGCAGGTATCCCTGTCCTCATTTTGTAAATTCAAGGATTTTCCAATAATGACTCAATGTGTCAGCCGAGATTTCAGAATAAAACATTGGTTTCCAAATGCTCTACCTATAGAATATTTTACCATGTGCAGGCCATTTTAATAGAAACTTTTAATTAGACTTTTTTTTAAACCCCCTTATAACTTGTGACAAAGTCAGCCATGACTGGTATCACTTTTGTCACACGCATGGCACTGTTTTCTTGGAACATAATAAATATGCAGAGTTTACACTTTCAGAGAAGACGGAACTTGAGCTAGTCTGACCTGGATAGATAACAACCTCTAATTATAAGCTCACAGTAGGTAATAAAAATTATTATGATTTGAGGGCACAATGGGGTGAGTGTACTCTACAAAAAGGAAACATTCCATTGCCTTTTTTCCCCAAAGCAATTCTTATTTTATAAGATACGCTTTTCCTGAATAACAATTCTTTTAGGGCTAAACTCAAAATAATTCAAAACAATTGCATTAGATGCAGTCTTTAGAAGGTGTAGCACTTGCTCCTTGACCAGAGGGTGGATCCCTGCACTCAAAGACTAGGTCATCCACTTTGACCAGGTTATTCTAACTCTTGAGGAAGGAAAAACAGCTATGGTGTGTTGTGGTTACTGCTGCAATGTTGGTTTACTCTTTAACTTCTTGGCTTCAACATCACTGCATGACTCATTTTAGGTTTAAGTGGGCATGGCTCATGCAACATTTGAAATATAATCTCTTATATCGACGTGGTTTTTTACAAACAGTACTTTAGGCATATAAAGAATAAAATTCAAAGTGCCAGAAATTATTTTGGAAGGATGTACTAATAGAGAGACTTGATAATCTTGATAACCTCACATTCTAAATTCACAGTTGTATCTTCAATAATGGCCCCCAAATCAAACTTAGGCAATCTAAAAATAACCAATTCCTTTTACTAATTTTAGTAAAATGAATCCTCTGATTCAGAATCAATCAACAATAACAAAATAAGAAGGACCAATACGAAAATATTAAACTCCAATCCTCGAAAGTCAACTCTAGCAGGTACAGAAGTAAAACTTTTTCGAAACTGCTTCCTTTCCCAGGTGTATTCCTGGGGCCACCTAAGAATAACTTTACAATTCTAAAAATATAACCTTACATTGATAGCACTGTCTGGCACATGATAAGTACTCAAGAAATATTGATTGAATGCTGAATAAAACAATTATTTAAAATGTGGGCATTTGAAGAGATCATCAGGTTCATCCTGCTCAGCCTCCTAGTTTTCAGTGATGAAAGTCAGGCCTAGAGAGGTTGATTCACTTGTTCAAACCACACAGCTCAAATTATTCGCAGAGATGGATCGAGAACTCGGGATTCCTGACCTCAAAACCACTTTGCTTTCCTGACTTCAAACCACTCTGCCCAAAGGCTCTTTCTTTTTCTCAGGCTCCTTATGTGCTTGGGCTTCTAAAGACCAAAGAAACCTCTGTCCAAGAGCTCAGACCAACCTTAAAGTTCTCATAGCTATTCATTATGTGAACACAGGGAGGCATTCCTGTATTAGGTCATATTACAGTGGAGATGTGCCTGGGTATGAAATCAGCTTGACTTTTTCCTAGGAAACTACCTTTATAGTAATGTTTCCTTAATTTGAAATGTTTTATTAAAAATAAATTAATCTGGCGCCACACCTGTAACCCCAGCACTTTGGGAGCCCAAGGGGTGTGGATCACTTGAGGCCAGGAGTTCAAGACCAGCCTGGGTAACATGGCTCTCTACCAAAATGTATCTCTACTAAAAATACAAAAATTAGCTGGGTGTGGGGGCACGCACCTGTAATCGTAGCTATTTGGGAGGCTGAGGCACAAGAACCCAGGAGGCGAAGGTTGCAATGGGTCGAGATCATGCCACCACACTCCAGCCTGGACGACAGAGCAAGACGCTGTCTCAAAAAAAAAAAAAGTTAATCTGGGCAAAAATAGTACCTACACAAGAGAAGCTAATTATATTACTGTACATTTGGAAGGTTCTTCACTGTTTATAAAGTGCTGCCTGTATAATCTTGCATTTCTGTTCTTTTTTCTTCTTTTTAAAAATTATTACTCTTTTTTTGAGACAGAGTCTTGTTCTATTGCCAAGACTGGAGTGCAGTGGTGTGATCTTGGCTTATTGCAACCTCTACCTCCCAGGTTCAAGTGATTCTCCTGCCTCAGCCTCCCAAGTAGTTGGGATTACAGGCATGCGCCACCATGCCTGGCTAATTTTTGTATTTTTAGTAGAGATGGGGTTTCATCATGTTGGCCAGGCTGGCCTCAAACTCCTGGCCTCAAGTGATCCTCCTGCCTCGGCCTCCCAGGGTGCTGGGATTATAGGCATGAGCCACCACTCCCAGCCTACACTTCTGTTCTTTTACTTTCAGTTAATTGAATTGCTAGCTGTTAGCTTGCTGTTGGTAAATGAAGTCTCAACAGCATAACAATTGTGAGAGATGAAGGTGCAGAACCTCCTAATGATTCCAACGGCATGGGCTCCTCTTTGGCTTGGTGGAAGAAGTGGCGGGCAGGTAGTAAGGCAGCATTATCAGCAGGGGCCAGGCTACCTGACCCACATCTGTTTACCTATGTTCCAGGCCAGCCTGCACTCACTAGATCAGTGCAGCCATAATTTGTTTGCACAGGAGGTGGCAGAGTGTGTACTTGACCCCAGACATCAAATACTTAAGTTTTGAAAGTACTGAACTGTGATGTCAGCTTGGTTTCATTGGCTTTCAGGTCAGCTCAGAGCATAGAACAGGAGATACCCTAATCAAAGATTAACTTTTCATCACAGAAGCAGAAGGGTTTAAAGGATGCCTTGAGCTTACCGGTTATCTCAGTATGTGCTGCCAGGGGACACCCAGCCCTCCCCATGCTCCATGTGCTCGGGCAAATGGCAACAGTGGACATTACCTGCCTTGGCTGGTTGACTTTTGCTCCTGAAGCCAGCAGTAATCGAATAACATCCAAGTAACCACCTTGGGCAGCTAGGAAGAGGGCAGTGGCTCCATCCTGAGAGAGAACAAATTAAAAGCATTAAAAACATTATCTTTCACACTTATTTTAAAAGAAATTAGGGCGGGCGCAGTGGCTCATGCCTATAATCCCAGCAGTTTGGGAGGCCGAGGTAGGTGAATCCAGGAGATGGAGACCAGCCTGGCCAACATGGTGAAATCCCGTCTCTGCTAAAAACACAAAAATTAGGCTGGGCACGGCGGCTCACGACTGTAATCCTAGCACTTTGGGAGGCCGAGGCAGGTGGACCACCTGACGTCAGGACTTCCAGACCAGCCTGGCCAACAGGGCGATACCCCATCTCTACTAAAAATACAAAAAATTAGCCAGGCGTGGTGGCGGGCACCTATAATCCCAGCTACTCCGGAGGCTGAGGCAGGAGAATCGCTTGCACCTGGAGGCAGAGGTTGCAGTGAGCTGAGATCATGCCACTTCATTCCAGCCTGGGCAAAAGAGCGAAACTCCTCCTCAAAAAACAAAAAATCAAAAAATAAAAAACAAATAAAAATACAAAAATTAGCCAGGTGTAGCGCCGCGTACCTGTAATCCAGGTACTCGGGAGGCTGAGGCAGAAGAATCTCTTGAACCCAGGAGGTGGAGGTTACAGTGAGCCAAGATTGCATCACTGCATTCCAGCCTGGGCAACAGAGTGAGACTCTGTCTCAAAATAAATAAAATAAAATAAATTAGATTTAAAATATACACATTTAATATAATTTTCCATCTTCATTTCTTTGTAGTTTTCCACCTTTTTGTCAATGAAGAGCCAAATGTTAGATATACAAATCCCCCAAACCTCATTTTTAAAAAATTTATTTTTAATATATTTTTAAATTTCTAAAAATTCTTTTTTTTTAAATTAGCTGGGTGAGGTGGCACGTGCTTATAGTCCCAGCTACTTGGGGGCACTGAGGCAGGAGGATCACTTGAGCCTGGGAAGTTGAGGTTACAGTGAGTCATGTTTGTGCCATTGCACCCCAAGCTTAGGGAACAAAGTGCGACCCTGTCTCAAAAAAAAAAAAAAAAAAAAACGAAAAAAAGAATTGAGAGTAAAAGGTGTCCTTTTAATTAGATCTTTCCTACCCTTTTCTCTTTCTTGTCCCCTTATCCTTGTTCCCCTAACATGAGAGTTCTGCAAGGATTAAGATACAATATGCAGCTGGGTACGATGGCATACACCTGTGGTCCCAACTACTCAAGAGGCTGAGGCAGGGGGATTGCTTGAGCCCAGGAGTTCAAGACCAGCCCTGGAAACATAGCAAGACCTTGTCTCTCTCTCTCCTTCTTCTTCTTTTTTTTTTTTTTTTGCGACAGGGTCTCCCTCTGTCACCCACACCTGGAGTGTAGTGGTGCGACCACAGCTCAATGCAGCGTCAACCTCCTCAGCTCAAGCGATCCTCCCACCTCAGCCTCCTGAGTTGTTGGGACTACAGGCATGCATCACCACATCCAGTTAATTTTTTAAAAAAATTTATAGTAGAGACAGGGTCTTGCTATGTTGCCCAGGCTGGTCTCGAACGCTTGGGTTCAAGTGATCCTCCTGCCTCTGCCTCCCAAAGCACTAGGATTACAGGCACGAGCCACCACATCCAGGTGACCCTGTCTCTAACACAAAACAAGACAAAACAAAACAAAACACAAAAGAACCCTGTAAGATGTTTTCAATACAACTGCCCTAGAAACCATCTCCACAAAGTGGCTCTCTGCCAGCCCAGCAGACACCAACAACACTTATAAACACAAAAAAGCTCTCCTGCATAAGGCCCAGAGCAAGTGGCCCTTTTCCAGTGCTCTTTAGTTTTCGTCTTAACTGAGTATCTATGCCTTCTGGGCATTTCTGTTTTCTTGGACACATGTCACTTGGTGCTTTCGGCAGACGTGTGGATCAGCTGAGAGCATGCATTCTCCCCAGATGCTCCCTTCAGCCTGATAACATTCGCAGCGCAGGGTGAGCTTCATTGTTTTCAGACCACAGTGGAAAACCAGAGCACACCCTGGAGGAAAACACCTAGCAAACCCAGCTAATTACCACACCTCCCATTGGGAACACTAACCTCAAGCAAAAATATAAGACATGTTTCCCTGCAAGTCCAGCCACGTATGTCACGTGGAGGGTCCTGGATTTCCAGTGGGCGTCAGCTGAGCTGCCAAACTGCCCTCCAGGCAATCATTAAGAAATTAATCAGCCTGTACAGATTTTCAAGCAGATGTTTTATATGGGGATAAAATTTTCGGAAAGTCTACCATGTCCTTAGCTGCTGAAAACTCTCAGGAATTTTCTTTTTCTTTTTTTAATTTTTTTTTAACTCTCAGGAATTTTCCAAGATGAACTACCCATGCATTGAATTTTTCACTGTGCATTCCAAGTTTCGGTTCTGCCCCGCCCATCCATATCTCAATTGTTTTTAAGAAAATATTTAGATTGTTTGGGTAAAGGTAAAGGTCTTAATATAAAATGGAAGTTATAATGCATGAAATTTCTTGAGTCACCTTAAAACAGAGAGGAAATTACTATGAGAAGGGGCTTTTCTTTTAACCAAACACTTTGGCTTTTCCTATTCAATGTATATATATATACACACATATATGCACTACACACTCTCAGATATACTCTACCTATATATAGCCAAAGACATATCTAACCTTTAGACCTGTGCTTCTTAGATTAGGCTACATGTGAGAACTACCTGTTGCCCAAGCTGTGCCTTCAGAGACTCCAGTTTTGTTGGTCTGGGGTGGGCCTTGAAATTGGTATTTTTTTAAACCTTCCCAGAGAATTCTAATGGGCAGCCAGAGTTCAGAATCGCCTCTTTGGATCATTATCAAGTAATTCAATCATTCTACCGGTAATGTTGCAGGCTCAAAGTGTGTTACAGATTCTGAAGTGCAGAGGGTGAGGCTAGCTGCCATGAATTTCAAAGAGGCCTGCGATTTGTCAGGGTTAACCATGTAAACTCTGGAAAGGGTGTTCAAATGGAAAAGTTCACACCTACAGAGCTCATTACATGTCTATGAAAGTATAGTGCCCCAGGCATAAGGGTTAAAGGCCTAGCTGTAGGACAGCCTAAAATACGGTTCCTAGATAATTGGAAGTAGGAATTTTTCCACTCTTCACCATGAGACTGTCAAGTCAATTCATCTCCCTATACTCTATTTTCGCCTACAAAACTGGAGTAATGTTTGCCATAAATCCTATGGCATTATAGCGACAATCAATTGAAAGGCCCTTGGGTGATGTGCTAATTGACAGTTAGCTGCAAACAGACCGGCACTAGCAGTGGATGCCTTTCACAGGTCAATGGCATGTATATATTTCACAGAGGTCTTCATCCATCCAACCTCACTTTTCTAGCAAATACCTTAGATTTCTACTCTTTGTGCCCTTCCTCACAAATACTACAACAGTATATTTTTATATCCAATGAGCGCATTTAGAAAAATTTTGTATATTTTGTTTTTCAACAAGTCCATATGCTGGGCTTTGTAGTTTGTCATGGTATGAATAAGTATCACATGATTTTTGAAGGTCTTAATTGCACAGGTACACGAAACAGATTTAAAAGGGAGAACAAAGATGGGTAAATAAGATAAATGGTTTCTTTTTTTGTCGGTGGGGGACAGAGTCTCACTATGTCATCCAGGCTGGAGTGCAATGGTGTGATCTCAGCTCACCGCAACCTTCACCTCCTGGGTTCAAGCGATTCTCCTGCCTCAGCCTCCTGAGTAGCTGGGGTTACAGGCACCCGCTACCATCCCCGGCTAAGTTTTGTATTTTTAGTAGAGCCGGGGTTTCACCATGTTGGCCAGGCTGGTCTCGAACTCCTGACCTTGTGATCCACCCACCTCAGCCTCCCAAAGTGCTGGGATTAGAGGCATGAGCCACCGCGCCCGGCCAGATACGTGGTTTCTATATAATAAAAGCCCACCTGGTCCGCTATATATTTTTCTCTTGACTCAGACTCAAGTCCTACTGTCCATTAAAGTATTTTTGAAGTTGGCATTTCTTGGCATCTGAATTTAGACTGCAATTTTATGTGTGATGAGAAATGTCCTAATGTCCCCCTGAAAGGCACTCACATAAAGTCGGTCATGGATGTTTGCTCCGTGCTTCAGCAAGGTCTCCACCACCTGCATGTGCCCGTACTGACTGGCAGCCAACAGGGCGCTGCCCCCGTCCTATGGACATGCAAAGTATAAACACATTAGAGGTGGCGCAGGCACATAATTCACCAGCAGATGTTCCTCACATACATAGAATTTAAGAAGAGAGTTTTCCCAAAGATAATAACAAACTCACTTTCCCTGTTTTTGTTTTTGTTTTTTTTTGAGATGGAGTCTTGCTCTGTTACCCAGGCTGGAGTGTGCAGTGGCTCGATCTCGGCTCACTGCAATCTCCGACTCCGGGGTTCAAGCGATTCTCTTGCCTCAGCCTCCCAAGTATCTGGGACTACAGGCACACGCCACCATGCCCGGTTAATTTTTGTATTTTCAGAAGAGATGGGGTTTCACTATGTTGGTCAGGCTGGTCTTGAACTCCTGACCTCAAGTGATCCGCCCACCTTGGCCTCTCAAAGTGCTGAAATTACAGGTGTGAGCCACCATGTCTGGCCTACTTTCCCTCTTTTATCCTTCTTACTTTTTCTTTATAATTATGGCAGAGTTCATCCTAAGGACATATTATGTTGTATATGTGGGCGGCTTGCTAGAGATGTATTACAGTTATTTGACCAAGTTATTTATTGTGAATTAACTTAGAAAATTCCTATGCCAAATGCAGCATCATCTATTTGCTTCTCAATATGAGAAACACAGAACAGAAAGTCTTGTCAGTTCTTGGAATCATCAGAAAAGCCTCCCAGGGGAAACGCCGTCTTCTCCCTGTGATGTAACCCAGTGGTAGGCCACTGAGATTAAGGTGTTTTTATGGGGTAACTCTCTGGGGCCATTGCCCTCATGGGACAAGATCTGCTTCCATGAAAAGAGCGGATAGCTATGGCACATTCTGTGTGTCTCTCACTATCCTACTTAGTATTTTCCTTTTAACATGTGCCAATTTGTCCAGGGCTCTTTAAAAGTGTGGCCCGGGCCGGGCACGGTGGCTCACGCCTGTAATCCCAGCACTTTGGGAGGCCGAGGCGGGCGGATCACGAGGTCAGGAGATCGAGACCATCCTGGCTAACACGGTGAAACCCCGTCTCTACTAAAAATACAAAAAATTAGCCGGGCGAGGTAGCGGGCGCCTGTAGTCCCAGCTACTCGGGAGGCTGAGGCAGGAGAATGGTGTGAACCCCGGGGGGCGGAGCCTGCAGTGAGCCGAGATCGCGCCACTGCACTCCAGCCTAGGTGAAAGAGCGAGACTCCTTCTCAAAAAAAAAAAAAAAGTGTGGCCCTAAAAACTAAGCAGAAGCCTGAGCAACAAAAATTAGCCAGGGTGTGGTGGTGTGTGCCTGTAGTCCCAGCAACTTGGGAGGCTGAGGTCGGAGGATCGATTGAGCCCGGGAAGTGGAGGCTGCAGTGAGCCAAGATCACACCACTGCACCCCAGCCTGGGTGATAGAGCGAGACACTGTGTTAAAACAAAGAAATAAAAAAAGTAAAAAAAAAAAGAAACCAACTAAGCAGGGCACTGTAAAGCACACGTGCTCTGATGTGGAATGGGATATTCCTGTGTTCCATCTACTCTACTTTTATCTCTGCAGCCTAAATTAGAGCTTTTCTACCAATCACATCACATTGTTGACTCACTGAGTTTGTGGTCAACTAAAATCCTTAATGGTTTTCCTCAGGTGCTACAGCTAAGGCATTCTTTTTTCCCATCTAGTGTTGTTGAGTTGTTTGGCTCTCTGAACTGGACATCTGAGCTAATTACAAGTAATTCAAAAACACTTAATCTGGTTCTAAAATATGAATCATAAATATAAGATACTGTAGTTTCTAAATTTGGACATAAGGTGTTTGTTCAAAATGCCTACTCATAGAGCCCCACCCTCAGGTCTGGGGTGAGATCCAGAAATATGCCTTTTGACCAGTCATGTGGGTTGATTGTGTAGGCAGGTGGCAGGTGGGCCTCATGTGGAGAAACACTGCTATAAGAGGTCTCGAGTTAATAGGCAGGTAACATCCTACGGGGCTGCCTGTGGCTGGGTAGGGCCTCCCCAGAGGCAGGCTCTGTGGTGGGGGAGGGTGCTTGAGATGGGCTTTGAAGAGTGGGGAATGGAGAGGAGGGAAACTGAAGGCTGAGGCTGGTGGTAGATGGTAGTGGTGGGGAGGCATCACAAAATTGCATAACCGCAGGAATAAGCACCATTTCTAAGCTTTGTCCTGTCAATTTTCCTAGCTAATAAAGTAATAAATTTTCCTGCCTAATAAAGTAACAGAAAAGATAAAATATGATGATTCTCATAGATGAACTGCTGTTATTTTTGTATGTATGTATGTATGTATGTCAGGGTCCTGCTCTGTCCAGGCTGGCTGCAATGGTGCAATCATGGCTCACTGCAGCCTTGAACTTTTGGGCTCAAGCGATCTTCCTGCCCTAGCCTCTTGAGTAGCTGGGACTACAGGTGTATGTCACTGTGCCAGCTTTTAAAATATTTTTTACTTTTTTATAGATGGGGGCTTGCTATGTGGCCCAAGCTGGTTTGGAACTCCTGGGCTCAAGCAATCCTCCCACCTCAGCTTCCTGAGTAGCTGACATCACAAATACCTGACTAATTTTTTTTTAAATGTTTTATAGAGATAGGGTCTTGCGACATTGCCCAGGCTGGTCTCCAACTCCTGGTCTCAAGCAATCCTTTCACCTTGGCCTCCCAAAGTGCTGGGTTTACAGGTGTGAGCTATCACACCTGGCCTCTTTAATTAAAAAAATTTTTTTGGGAGAGGGTTTCACTCTGTCACCCAGGCTGGAGTGCAGTGGTGCAATCATGACTGACCGCAGCCTTGACCTCCCAGGCTCAAGCGATCCTCTCATCTCAGCCTTCCAAGTAGCTGGGACTACAGGCACATGCAACCATGCCTGGCTGATTTTTGTATTTTTGGTAAAGACAGGGTTTCACCATGTTGCCCAGGCTGGTCTTGAACTCTTGGGCTCAAGCGATCTGCCTGCCTCAGCCTCCCGAAGTGCTAGGTGTGAGCCACCATGCCCAGCCTCTTTTATTTTATAAAACACAGTTTTGGGGCATATAGATTTAGTAACAGTGAGAACAACTGTTGAAGCCAAGTTTTGATGACAGGATCATTTAAAACTGAAAGCCTCTCAGCCCTCTCTTCTTTCCATGGGAAGCTCTTGGATACCTGCAGCTGACCTAATGGAAACCTGTGGAATTGCTCATCCTGAGTTCCATGTTCCATAGATTTCTGAGATAGTACAAACTGGCTCATGTACAAAGGCTTTAAGCCAGTATTCACTCGTTAACCAAGAAGACTGAAGCAGCCACATATGGTCACTCATGATCATTTTGACCTTAGTTCAAAGAGTTGAGATTTAGGTTCATAGGACTTTACTTTCTATTTTTAGTTATCACTTATATAATAGAAAATAAAATAATAATGTAAAAAATATATATAGTATTACTGTATGTTATACTCAGTAAGTTTGGAGGCATATACATAGTATAATAGCAGGTTTCAGAAAAGACAAAACCTTATATGAAATTCACATCTACTTAATGGTTAGAATTTTATTATTTGATTTATTTTTTTGAGACAGGGTCTTCCTTCGTGACCCAGGCTGGAGTGCAGTGGCATGATCATGGCTCATTGCCGCCTTGACATCTCGGGCTTAAGTGATCTGCCCGCCTCAGCCTCCCAAATAGCTGGGACTACAGGCATGTGCCACCATGCCCAGCAAATCCTTTTTTTTTTTTTTTTTTAAATAGAGATGAGGTCTTGCTTTGTTGCCCAGGCTGGTCTTGAACTCCTGAGCTCAAACTATTCTCCTGCCTCAGCTTCCCAAAGTGCTGGGATTACAGGCGTGAGTTACCATTTTAACAGAAAAAAAATCCCACTGGAAATTCCCTTGATATCTAAATAGTCCACAAAAAGGATTAACTAAGAAAACCTAAAAGTTTCCAACTTGTGCACATTTTCAGGAATTTAAAAATTATAATTAGGCTAGAAATGAGTTGACAATTACAAAAATCTTATGGCAGTTCAAATTCTCCTACTACAAAATATTATCATGTAAAATCATACCGTGAACATGAAATTAATCTTTCTACATTCTCAGCTTTCTTATCTATATGTCAAAAATGAAAATCAATTACTTCTTTTTTTTTTTTTTGAGATGGAGTCTCACTCTGTTGCCCAGGCTGGAGTGCAGTGGCATGATCTTGGCTCACTGTAACCTCTACCTCCCAGGTTCAAGTGATTCTCCTACCTCAGCCTCCTGAGTAGCTGGGATTACAGGCATGTGCCACCACGCCTGGCTAATTTTTTTTTGTATTTTTAGTAGAGACAGGGTTTCACCATGTTGGTCAGGCTGGTCTCGAACTCCTGACCTCATGATCCCCCTGCCTTGGCCTCCCAAAGTGTTGGGATTACAGGCGTGAGCTACTGCACCTGGCTAATTACTTCTTTAAAGGAAGAACCACTATATAGTTTCCCAACTATATAAACTGTAGCTATGTATTATGCATTTCAGTGAGGATAGCTCATGAAAGTAAGCTGCCTGCCAAACTACCCTCTTTAGAAATGTCTCAGATCTAGTAGGATCAGATTAATACTTCCAACAATTCCTATCATAGTATCGGAATTAATCTTAAGTGGGAAAAAGAACATGGAAACAGGGAAAGTTAGAAAGCCACTGCTACTGTATCCCTCCTGGTTACAAAATTTAGTGTTCTACAGTAGCAAGGTATCAGTTCAGGAAAGGATAGAAGTAATTCCCCATAAAATGTGAGTTTGTGAGCCCAGAGTAAAAATGTAACATTTTGAATAGAACCCTTAGAGCTACCCCTGAACCATTACAAGTAACCTTGAGGAAATCCACTTACTTAGGTTTGAGAATCTTGTAAAAAGGGAAACACAAATTCGTACCATAGATGAGGAGAAAAGCAATACCCATGGCTGCTGAAATTCTTCAACATAATACAAAATCAAGAAGGTTATCTCACTTTGGTCCTAAATTCAGTGGATGCTCCAAATCCAAAGAGAAATCTCACGACATCATTATGGCCTTGCTGGGCGGCAAAGAATAGGGCAGTTGTACCTGACTGGGAGAGAGGGAGAGGCTAGTTTTAAAAGACATTTGGTTATCTTACATTTGATTTGAACATCTGCAAAGAAAACAAAACAATATCCTTGCATAGAAACCTTCTAGCCTAGGAAGGGGCTAAATTTGAACAGATTCTTATTTTTTGGTCAGAGAAGTGACAAAACGAAAGGAAAACTTTACTCTTAGTGAAATGGGATGAATGGTGGCTCCTCAAAAGATCTGTCCCCATCCTAAAACTTGTCAATATTACCTTCTATGGCAAAAGATGTGATTAAGTTAAGGATTTTGAGAAGAGCTTATCCTGGGTTATCTGGGTGGGCCCTAAATCTAATGACAAGTGTCCTTCTAAGAGTGAGGCAGAGGCACTACTCACAATAGCTAAAATGTGGAAGCCACTGAAGTGTCCATCTGTGGATGAGCAGACAAGCAAAATGTGATGTATCCATACAACGGACTATTATTTAGCTAAAAAGAAAGGAAATTCTGACATATGCTACAACATGGATGAGCCTTGATAACATTATGCTAAGTGAAATAAGCTAGTCATAAAAGGCCAACAACTATATATAATTCTACTGTGATTTTTTTTTTTTTTTTTTGAGACAGGGTCTTGCTCTGTCACCCAGGCTGGATGGAGTGCAGTGGCGCCATCTTGGCTCACTGCAACCTCTGCCTCCCAGGTTCAAGTGATTCTCATGCCTCAGCCTCCCAAGTAGCTGGGATTACAGGCGTGCACCCCCACACCTGGCTATTTTTTGTATTTTTAGTAGAAACAGTGTTTCACTATGTTGACCAGGCTGGTCTCAAAGTCCTGGCCTCAAGTGAGCTGCCCACCTTGGCCTCCCAAAGTGCTGGGATTACAGGCATGAGCCACTGCACCCAGCCTGCTGTGATATCTAAAGCAGTCAGAGTTATAGAACCAGAAAGCAGGATGCTGGTTGCCAGGGGCTGGGGGAAGGGGAGTATGGAAAGTTATTATTTAATGGATATGAAGTTGTGTAGTTTTACAAAATGAAAAGAGTTATAGAGATAGATGGGTGGTGATGTTGGTTGTACCACATTATGAATGCATTTAATAAGACTGAACGGTACACTTAAAAATGGCTAAGAGGGTAAAGTCTACATTATGTGTATTTTACCATAATAAAAAATAATAAATTTTTTTTTGTAGTGAGGCAGAGGGATATTTGACCCAGAGAGAGGGCAACGTGACCACATAGGCAGAGACTGGAGAGCTGTGGCGATGAGGAGAGTGCTGACAGCCACCAGGGGCTGGAAGAGGCAAGGAAGGGAATTCCCCCAGGAGCCTCCAGGGGCAGTGTGGCACAGCCCACACCTTGATTTTGGACTTCTGGCCTCCAGATCTGACAGAATAAATTCCTGATGTTCGAAGCCATCCAGTTTGTGTTAATTTGTCACAGTAGCCCTTGGAAACTCAAGATATTTGGTATAGTGTTTGGTAAACACTAGCATTCATTAATACAGGGAAGAATTCAAATTACAAAGTTTAGTGCCCCAGAGTGGAAGACTACTTGTACAAGAAGGAAAATAAGTAATTCACCCACAAACTTCTCCAATTGCAAGCCCAGAGTCAAAATGAGCTCAAAACATTTCTCAAAATGGGACATAATAACAAGAAACAGCCTGATTCTAAAATTTAAACTGATCATGACATTCTGAGACACAGTTTTTAGCATCCTCCCTTCCTATCTACTTTTACAAGTCTACTCAAAGATTGGTACCCAAATCACTGTGTAATATGAGCAAAATCATGAACCATTCTTGTGCGCAACATACATTTTTCCTATAGAGGTACTCTTCACTTCTGATCTTGGAGCTTGGGACAAAGCTAATACCACACCTTACCAGACACAGTGAAAAGAAACCCCTTTTTCCATAGTTTACCCAAAGCTGTTAAGATGGTAGGTCTCACTCATGTGTAAAAAGCTGAGGACAGCCTGGATTATAAGCTAGTGATCATGCTTAAAACTTGTTCTTAAGGGCCTAGGTGTCTCTGTTAATATGTATGTGTGCGCATGCATGTGTGGGATGGGAGTGGGGACAATAAGACCCACTGAGACAGGCAGGATCCCCCCACTTGCTTGCCTGTTTTTAAATGTGGTCTAGAAAAAAAAAAAGCCCCTTACTCAAGCTGTAGCTTGCCTAACTTCTCACTGATGGCAGCGGTGGCCTGTCTGGAGCAGCAGCTGTGAAGACGCAGGCTGCCACGGGGGAGGTGCAGCTGGGGCTGTATGCTCCTCAGGTCCAGTGGGACCTGAAAGCAGGTGGGAGCCCCATCCCCTATTGAGTTGGCTGTGCAGGAGCAGCCATGCCCAGCTGCAGCTCTGGTTCTGGGCATCCCTGTGCTCTCTGGGCCTGGGAAGCCCCCATTACCCCCGCAGGCTTGGAAATGCCTGCTCCTGCTCCCTGGCCTCTCCCCACTCCCGGCACCTGCTCCAGTGCGGAGTAAAGCTGTAGCCGAGCCTGGGTGCTGTCTGTCATGACCTGGCTAGGGGACTGCGTGCTTGAGGTGTATATGCTTGAGGTGGTGCTGACATGTCAGCCTTGCCCCCTGACCTTGGCCCCCTCAGGACTTTGGGTGCTGACAAGCACAGGAGGGAGGCTGAGGGGCTGAGGGCAGCTAGGTGTGGGCCTGTAGGTGCCCCTTGGCAGGAACAGCCTGGGTGCCGTGGATGGCATGTTGATGGCGGGAGGCAGACACGTTCCCACCCATGGCTTCCCATGGACCAATCAGCACACACTCCCTCCTTTCTGAGGCCATAAAAACCTCTGACTCAGCCAGATTCAAAAAGATGTCCAGACTACCAGCTGCTGGAAGGATCTACCTATTGTGGGTCTCCTGTCCACTGAAAGCTGGACACAGAGGTCAGGACTACCAGCTACAGGAAGGAACTACACACTGTGAGTCTCCTCTCTGCTGAGAGCTGGACACAGATATCAGGACTACCAGCTGTGGGAGGAGCTATCAATTTTGGGTCTCCTCAGATCGTCAGGATGACTTGCCTGCAGAAAAGAGCTACCCACTATGGGTCTCCTCTCCACTGAGAGCTGACCACTTGTTAGGATGACCTGCCTGCAGAAAAGAGCCACCCACTTTGGGTCTCCTGGGAGGTGTTTTGTCACTCAATGAAGCTCCTCTCCACTTTGTTCACCCTCCAATTGTTTGCATACCTCATTCTTCTTGGATGCGGGACAAGAATTTAGGACCTGGTGAATGACCCTGTTTATAACACAAACAGGGCTGAAACATGCCTTCTGCTTGCCACATTGCAGGCAATGAGGAGAGAGGAGCTACGGCCTTTTGGGGAGCCTAGACCTAGGGGCTCTCTGAGCCAGGGCTATGATACCCTCTTTGGGGCTCTGCGGTTCCTGGCATCTTCAGGCTTCCAAGCACCACTACATTCCCTGGTGTCTGCAGCAGAAGCCACTTGTGGTACACCTGGTCCAGCCACAGCCTCATACAGAGCTGACACCCGTGCCAGTGCCTGGAGCTGCCTGCCTCGCCACAGCTGGCATGCCTGGTTGTGCGCAGTGGCTAGACCCCATGCTTGCTCACACACCTGGTTTGCCCTTGGCAGGCGTGGGATCTGGGCTGGTAGGGTGAACCAAGTGCAACCTGCTGGGCCAAGTGGGCAGAATGAGCCCAACGGGCCTGAGCAACACTTGGGCAGAAGGTGCTGCCAGCCATGGAGGTTTCCAGCTGGCAAAGTGACACCCTAAGGATCCTGTGACAGCCAATCAACAACAAAAGACCCAAGACACTATTAACCAGAAGTTCTCACTTTAGGTGGGTAGGGACTTCCTGGGGCACCACATGCACAGTTAGACTTAAACTTCAACTTATAGTCACCTCTTCCTTATCTTAATGCTAAAAATCACACCTGAAGGTGGAGATTTAAAATGCTAATCTTACATGCAATGATTAAAAAGCATATTGAGCTACTGTGCAAGTGCTACAGAAACACCTCCTATACACGCCCCGACTAAACCCTTCCCTGTAAAAAGACCCTATAAAACAAACTCACATACTTCTCTTGCGGAGCAGGCAACCCTTTTCCTTTCCATGAGGGAACCTGGTTCCCTTATGCACAAGCTAAACAAACTTTCTCTTTGCTATCTGACAATCTCTCTTGACTTCTATCCTGGGAGATTACAAGAATCTAGGGTGCTGATAACACCACCACTGAGGGAGAACATGTAACACCTTCCCAGTTAGATATAACCCACATCAGGCTGTACCCTCAACCAGACTCTGTCCCAGGAAGGCACAGGTATCGTGACCATTCACAGGGCCTTTCTGCCTGCAATGCAGGTTCCCACAGAAATAAGTAGGAAGCATCCTCCCACTGCTTTGTTACAGTTGAGGATGCTGGGTTCCGGAAACCTTAGGGAATAAATAGTTCTGGAGGAAGAAACTTGGCTAGAATAGGAAAACTCTCACCTTCTCAATAGACATTAAATTTTAGAGACTACCAAAGGTCTTTTCTAGAAGTTGTTTCTTTAGTAAGAGAAATAATTTGTTTTTCAATAGGCTTTCTTGATACATTAATTACATAAATCATTATTAGAGCAGTGTGAGCTGATTTTAGAACATACATACTGCTATTAATCATTCTGTACCTCAATGCAGCAATCCATGAATAGGAGCTATACCTTAGTCTGGAATGTGAATAAAAGTTTTAAATATGTGTGCCTTACTTCAGGGATTCATGTCAACTGTATTTGTAGCTCCTATGCCTGAGAGGTGTCATCAGCCAATTGTGGGTTCTTTAAAGCAATAGTGTTTCAGGAACATTAGTTTCCAGTTTGTCTCTCTAGCAAGCTCTGTGTATCTAGAGAGCTGACCTAAGCAAGGAGTGGCAGGTAGTTTTTCAGGAGACAAATATTCTGATATTGCAAAGTGGATTAACAATGGATCAAGGCAGAAGTCTGCCATAGGAGTAAGTTTCAAAGCACTGCAAGGCACTCTTTTGGCTTCCAAAACTGGTGCAGGAGGCTGGGGTCTGCCATTGGCTTGGCAGCCCTCTTGCCCCAGACTGACAGAGTCTCAGGAAATTCAGGGACTGCCAGGAACTTACATAGCACCATCATTTGAGCCACACAGGTTACCTTTAAGCTGAGTATACTTTGGTAAATCTTCAAAGGCTTTTGTTCTCAGTGCTATGAGAGTTTTCATCTCCAAGATTAGTTGAGCAATTGGAACCAAATGGATAAATATAAAACCATAGAAACCATAGACTGGCTAGAAATCAAATACTTCTCTCTTCTTCTAGCTGCTTTTCTCAGTTGTTTCAGAGAGATTTTTGTGCATGTTGAATTTGTCCTTCAGGATAAAGTTTTTAAAGTAAACCAGATCTGGACCATATTGTTTTTATTAGAGAAAATCTGTCTTTAAAGTTGTAGTAAACAAAGACTATAAAGCAGAGAGGAAAAATAAAAAGATTAAAGTAATTTTAAACTATAATTCTAAATGGGTCCAGATATTTTCATCCCACAGGAAAATTAAGTGCTGAAGTGAAAATGACCTCAGACAACAATCTAGTGTTATGGAAACTGCACCAAAGAATCTGTTTGTGAGAAGATTGCATTTGCTGTAGTCTCTTTATACTGCTCCTCTCAATAGACCAGGCCTGTTGATCCAGGGCTACAGAGACCCAGTCCCAGATTCTGCATGTCACTCTTTCATGGTCCACAGCGAAGGCTTCTAACACCCGGACGGGTGGTGGGAAGGACATCTGGATGTGTCTTGGAACTCTGTTTTTGAGTCAGGGTCTCTCTGTGTCGCCCAGGCTGGTAGTACAATTATGGCTCACTGCAGCCTGTAACTTCTGGGCTTAAACGAGCCTCTAGCCTCAGCCTCTCAAGTAACTGGTACTATAGGTGTAGACCACCATGTCTGGCTAAATTTTTAAATTTTTTTGTAGAGATGGGGTCTTGCTATGTTGCCCAGGCATATGTTACACCTGGAACTCTTGACACAGTCCTGAGATCTGATGTGTCTTAATTTGCTCCACTCAGAGGTGACGGTCCAGGCTGGAAGAATGAGATATACGATATACTGGCTTGATGAAAGTTTGGTTGGTGAATTGCCTTTCTAAAATGTTGCAAGGCAGGACCTGGGATAAAATAAGGCTGGACCAAGGAAAACCAAGTGGTTCAGTCTGGACTTGCCCAGGAAGCCCATCTCAGGTCTGAGTCAGTATGAACTGAGAGGTCAGATGCACTCTAGGGATGACCTGAGCGTGTGTCTCCACAAAGATTAGTTTACCAGGTCCTGGGTCAGCTTGGAAATACATGGATGGGGCTTTCTCAGAACTGAGCCCCAAAGTATGTTAAAATGTCCCGGCCTAGGCAATCCCGGCACTTTGGGAGGCTGAGGTGGGCAGATCACGAGGTCAGGAGATCGAGACCATCTTGGCCACCATGGTGAAACCCCATCTCTACGAAAAATACAGAAAATTAGCTGGGCGTGGTGGCACACACCTGTAGTCCCAGCTACTCGGGAGGCTGAGGCATGACAATCACTTGAACTTGGGAGGTGGAGGTTGCATGAGCCGAGATTGTGCCATTGCACTCCAGCCTGGGCCACAGGGCGAGACTCCGTCTTAAAAAAAAGTCCCAGACTCCCTTCTGCTTCTCTAGATTAGACCAAGAATGGATCCTCAAGCAAGACCAAACTCCCAAGATTGTCCTTGAATGAAGTGTGGGAACAGGCTCACATTTTTGTCCAGTGTTGACCCATATGGCTTTTTCCAGGAGAGATTATTTAATTCATGGCCAGTTAGAGAGCAGTCCTTTGAAAACATGGTTTGGGGAGGATGATCAAGACATCCTAGCAAGTGAGCCTCATTACAAATAGGCTGGTGACTCAGCTCTTCTAAAAATATAATGATCTATATGAAAATGCTATAAATCCTCCAGTATCTCATCCTAAGGGAATAATAAAGAACTGACTTGGGCTGGGCACGGTGGCTCACACCTGTAATCCCAGCAATTTGGGAGGCCGAGGCGGGTGGATCACGAGGTCTGGAGATCGAGACCATCCTGGCTAACACAGTGAAACCCCACCTCTACTAAAAATACAAAAAAAAAAATTAGCCGGGCGTGGTGGCAGGTGCCTGTAGTCCCAGCTACTCGGGAGGCTGAGGCAGGAGAATGGCGTGAAGCTGGGAGCCAGAGCTTGCAGTGAGCGGAGATCGCGCCAGTGCACTCCAACCTGGGTGACAGAGCGAGACACTGTCTCAAAAAAATAAAAAATAAATAAAAAATAAAGAACTGATTTAAGCTTGACAAAAAAAAAAAAGTGTGAGTGTTTATAGGCAGGTGGTAAGAGGTTTGGTTACCTCAGATATGCCTGACAGGCTACATTCAAATGCATAACTGCTAGTATGTTGCTGGACCTCATTGTAGGCACAATAAACTCTGCAATGGGCTTTAATGTGGGAGAAAAGCAACGATGGCTCTTGTCCCCCATACCTGTTCACTATCATGAAAACTTCAAATCTCTGAGCCTGGTCACTTTTCTTCAAGTGCAAAGCCTGACCTACCTCTCTCTGGAGATTGATGTCTGCTCCTTGCAGAACCAGTTCCCTCACACAGTCTATGTGGCCAGCGTAGGCAGCAACCATCAGGAGTGTGGTGCCGTGCTGGATGGAGGAGAGACAGATGAACAGTTAGGCCACTGCTATGTCAGAAAGAAGGGTCCTAGAGAAGATGCTGCAGAGACGTCAGCTCCACTCAGAACACATCCAAGGGCAAAATTCCCTGCAGTGATAAAAGCGCTCATGAATAATCTCATCACGCATCCTAGATGGGAAAAAGCAAAGCGACAAATTGCTGAGGTTGGAATTTTCGATGTAAAAATTCACTTACTTCCATTACCTTCAGAAGCACAGTCCAAATGAACCATAGTTACTGCATTTTAAGGCAGCGATGATATAATGCTCTCATTTTATGATTCCTATTAAATGATTCCTGAGCCAAAACATTGCTATTAATGCAAAAGAAAAATTAAATGGTACCATCTGATTTTCCATATTTAAAAGTCTTCATCTTCAAAATGATTCAGGTAAAGATGTATGGCATCAGGTGAAATGAGAGACTAGAGAGCTGAGTCAGGAGCTGTGGGGGCTAAACCCAGGTGGCTGTCACTGACCAAAAGTGTAACCTGGGCAAGTTGCTTACAATTACTTGGACTCATTTATTTCATTTTTAAAATGAGGGGTTTGATGGGACGATCACCAAAGTCTGTCCCAGCTTTAAGATTCAAGGACTTGAGGTGTACCATGCGATATGGACCCTTCTAATTGAAGTGGGCATTTGCAGTTTGACTTACAGTTGTTTTCAAGCACTTGAAATTGTAATCTTATAGCTACCACCTCTGCATATTCAGCAACCTGCTGCTCAGAAGTGGATGATGAGAGAGACAGATGACTCTGCACATAGGGGAGGCTCATTAGGTATAGGGTAATTAAGTGAATTTTGGAGGCTTCGTGTTATTTTCATCTATGGGATTTTGTAGGAAGGCAGTATTGCTGAGCAGTCACTGACAGTATGATCTTGGGCACATCATGTAACCCTTCAGTCTCATTCTTTTCATCTGAAATATGGGGGAATAATAAAAGTATCCGCCTGATTAAATTAGTGGATGAGATAAATCAGGCAATATGGTTAACATAGTAATGGTAGATATTCATTCAGTAAGTGTTAGATATTAAAATAACATTATGATAATTCAATGTTAGGCTGTCATCTGGCTTTTGTTGACTTCTGTCAATGGCCATGCTAGTTTTGTGAAAGTCTTGTTGGCTTTATGTAAAAAGTACCGGTAAAATAACAAAAAGCTAATGGCTTCTTAGTGGTGCTCTATGGTATATATTTTTTTGAGTCGAAGTCTCGCTCTTGTCTCCCAGGCTGGAGTGGGATGGCACAATCTCAGCTCACTGCAACCTCCACCTCCCAGGTTCAAGCGATTCTCTTGCTTCAGCCTCCTGAGTAGCTGGGATTACAGAAGCCTGCCACCACGCCCTGCTAAATTTTTGTATTTTTGGTAGAGGTGGGTTTCACCATGTTGGCCACGGTGATAACTGGTGTTTCTGCCCTATAGTTTTCCCACTGTGGTGTAGGAAACAGCCCCGTAAAACCCAAATAAGACCAAGATGGCCAGTTCACAGATGCCCAAGACCCGACAGCAGCCCGAGTTCTGGCAAAGAACAGATGGTACATTCAAACTGGGATAATTGGAAGAAAGTGTAATAAAGAGACTATTAAGCTGAGGCCTGGGCATAGGGCATCTACAAAGAACAACACAGTACTGGGATCTAGGAACAGTGGGGGTCCATGACCAGCTGAGGCCTGAAGGTGCCAGGGGAAGGGAGCGGCTCCCAGGATGCAGAGAACAGTGGGGCGCTGCTGCCAGACAGAAACAGGGAGGGCGGTGGGCTCCCTGATGTCCCTCTCCTCCTACCGTCTGACTCCTGCAGATGCTCCTATGGGCCAGACACAACTGGAGGCCAGAGGAAAGTGAGTCTGCTGGAGCAGTACATACAGTTCAGACTGTGGGACTAAGAGCAAGAAGGGTGTGGAGTGGGTCTGGAGGTGTAACCAAAGATATCCCGTAAACCAAAGATATCCTGCCGTGATGCCCCCACGGGGCCAACTAGGGCAAAGTGCTATTTCACTTTTGGGCTTGTGGTGGATTTCAAATTTGTACAATAAAAGCTGGAAATGGCACACCCTGTTTTCAGGAAAACAAAGCTCCTTTGAAACATTTTTATTCAAATCCTAAAATCAAAACATCATTGCTTGCTCCCTTTCCTCATTGGAGGTCCTCTTGGTCCCAGAGATGAGAAGTCTTGCTGAGGACAGAAAAATGATTGCCTCTAGCTGGGGATGGAAAGGCTCTCTAAGTGGTATCTGCCGGTGGGCAGTAGTATCTATTTTTGTTTCCCTTTTTAAATTGCCAATTAGTGTATTTATGTTTGCAAGAGGTAATGAAAGGATAAAAGCCCGGGGGAGGCTTCAATTTTTGTTTTCTCATCCTTGTAGAAGAAACATAACGCCCACATCCATGGCAGCCCACTTGTGCTCTAAATTATCTCCATCTTTTCATGAAAGTGGTTGGCTTGAATTCTTTCACTAAACAGGCTTTTCTTCTTGTAATCTGCCAATTCTGATTCCCAGTGAAGTGCCTCTTTCCCTACTGTGGTTGCCTTCTGTTTTATGCATTTAATTGTTTCCTTTTTTTTCTGACTTCCCCCAGCATGTTTTTAAGTTCACCACAGTACCTTGGATGTTTTAAAAAGGATAAAGCAAGCAAACACATGAACAAGTAAATAAGCATTGTAAAGGGGAATGTATTCCTGAGGTGTTCCTGTGCCCACAGAGGGCAATCGTGCATGCTGGGCATGCATCTACCCAACCATCGTACGCTGTCTCTGCAGTCCACGTCCACCCGGCCGCTGTTCAACAGCAGCTTCAGCAGCGCCAGGTTTCCTCTCCTGGCTGCCCAGAATGCAGCGTTGGCAAGTGGAGTTTCCTTCTGCAAGAACAAAATGAAACAGGATTTTAAAATTGATGTCAGTTAACATGACTGCTGCTATGCACATAGATAGTAACATTCAGAAAGAAGAACATCCAGATGTGTTGCATCATTTGAAAGATTGCTCCTCCAGCAATAGACGACTGTAATAACAGAATGAACTCTGTTGGATTCCAGACACCTGAGCTACCATATGGCTATGAAGAGCAGTGTTGTTGATAATCCAGCACTATTAATAACCTATTTCCCACTAATGTTCTCACTTTCCTGCCTCTGTTGTGTTTTTGTTCACCCAGTTTCCTTTTTGCTTGAAATGAATTTTCCTCCATCCTTCAAGGCCAAGGCTCTGCTCAAATGCTATTTCCTCCCGGAAACATTCCAAATCTTTATTCACCTCTGAGTGGGGCAAAATTTCTCCCAATTCTGACCTCTCAAAGGAGTTTACCTGCCCTTTTCCTAAGCCCTCAATGCTTTCTATCTGATTCCAACTACCTGTGTGAATGTTTCACTTTCCCTCCCCCTGATTTTCTTTATTTGTTTGTTTGTTTTGTTTTGAGACGGAGTCTCACTCTGTCGCCAGGCTGGAGTGCAGTGGCATGATCTTGGCTCACTGCAACCTCCCCCTCCTGGGTTCAAGTGATTCTCCTGCCTCAGCCTTCTGAGTAGCTGGGAGTACAGGTGTGCGCCACCATGCCCAGCTAATTTTTGTATTTTTAGTAGAGACAGAGTTTCACCATGTTGGCCAGGATGGTCTTGAACTCTTGACCTCCTGATCCTCCCGCCTCGGCCTCCCAAAGTGCTGGGATTACAGGTGTGAGCCACCACGCCCGGCCCCTCCATCTAATTTTCTTTGCTTCAGCTGGAACTTGCTAGAGGTTTGACTTGAGAACAAGGAACTTAGGGCAAATAATGCCATTACATGTCCTCGTATGGATCCTTCATTCCACCGTTGGATCATTTTGTTTGTTTGAGACAGGGACTCACTCTGCTGCCCAGGCTGGAGTGCAGTGGCATAGTTATGGCTCACTGCAGCCTCGACCTCTCAGGTTCAAGCCATCCTCCCACCTCAGCATCCTGAGTAGCTGAGACCACAGGTGCATGCCACCATGCCTTGCTAATTATTTTATGTTTTGTAGAGAGGTTCTCGCTGTGTTGCCTAGGCTGGTCTTGAACTCCTGGGCTCAAGCAATCTACCCACCTCAGCCTCCCAAAGTGCTGGGATTACAGGCGTGAGCCACTGCACTGGACCTACTGGGTTATTTTAAAGCTACAAAGTTAATTTTGGAGCCAGACCTATGGAAAGCATGGAAATGGAAAACAGGTCTTCCAAATGGGTGGCAGAGCTGACTGCAGTACAATCTTCTTCTCTAAAATAATTGATATGAGTTTGCAGAGAACAGTCCACGAGAGGCAGGAACTGGCTTTGGGACCAGACAGCTCACCCCAGCCCTGGACAAGTAAGTTGGCCCTTGGGAATCTCAGTTTCCTCTTGCTTAGATGGAGATCACAGTACCTGTCTTGAAGTTGACGGTATTAAATGATGCTGATTTTTGCCTAATACTGTACCAAACACACCATAAATGCTGATTAAGTGCCACTTTCCTCTCCTCTATTTATTTTTCTTTACAAAGTCAGAATCAATAGGCAAAATCAAATCCAGACTATTGGTACTAATAAAGAATTTTGGGGCCGGGCGCGGTGGCTCACGCCTGTAATCCCAGCACTTTGGGAGGCCGAGGCGGGCGGATCCCGAGGTCAGGAGATCGAGACCATGGTGAAACCCCGTCTCTACTAAAAATACAAAAAATTAGCCGGGCGTGGTGGCGGGCGCCTGTAGTCCCAGCTACTCGGAGAGGCTGAGGCAGGAGAATGGCGTGAACCCGGGAGACGGAGTTTGCAGTGAGCCGAGATCGCGCCACTGCACTCCAGCCTGGGCAACAGAGCGAGACTCCGTCTCAAAAAAAAAAAAAAAAAAAGAATTTTGATGGTCTTAGGAAATTTTATAAAAGTATTCACATTGTTTAATAAAAGCATTTTTTGTGAGTGGGTTTAAAACATCTACCCGACTCAAAAGGCCTTTTGCATAATATGCCTTTTAAATATATTGATATCGTATTAAATATAGTGCTTTTTCTAAGCTCAAAAGAAAATACCAACAATTTCAGCTACCAACAAGCCCTCTAAAATGAAAGGACAGTGGCAGCAGTATTTGTGGGTGTGAGGATTTCATTTCAGAAGTCCTTCAGCACATACACAGGCGTATGCCCTTGTGCATACTTGAATGAGAGAATGGCAAGGTGGGGAGTGATAAGCTAATAGCAAACATACTTTGAATAGTTTCCTGGCTCATTTAGAAGGAAAAAAAATCACCTCCAATTTCAGATTAACAATTTGCCTTTCCTGAACGTGTAAATTTTGCTGTCCTAGAGTTTTCAAGGCAAACTGCGACCATGGTTTTCACACCAGCGTTGCAGCTTAGGCACCAGGCTGGGTCTAATTTGTTCCAGCTGTCAGTAACTAGGCGAAGAAATGGCCAGGGAGGTTTGACCTGTATAATGAATCATGAAACAAAGCCTTTTAACAAAGAGATTGCACAAGGCCAAAATGAAGTCTGGGAGGGTGAATCAGGCAGACAATGTAATATGCACCAGGGAACAGCTCTGCTAGCTTTTCCTGAAAGGTAAACACACAAGAATGATAAACTGTAATTCATTTTCAGGGACTCTGTCATTTCACTTTAACCCCAAATACCTTCAAAAGACCATCTGCAAACAGCAAGTGTCTATCGTCATAACAAGATCTCTAGTCGGGGCCTCTCCTCCCTTTAGGATGGTCTTGGGGATTCCTCTCCAGCTGGGCGGGCCATCCTGGTTTTCTATAAGGTTCTAGAAACCGAGCTTTGTGAAAAGCTATAAATATTTCATTTTCCTTCAAGGGCTTAATTTACTAAGAGGCAGCAACAGTGGGAATGGGAAGATTAGACAGACTGGAGACATTTTAAGGAGCTAAACTGCACAGCCTTGGTCTGTGACTGTATGTGCAGGAGAGGAGGGAATAGGAAAGTGGATTGACTCCTGATTACTGGTTCCAGTGCCTGGCTGATCTTGGTGCCAATTCATGAAGTTTGGAAACATCGTATGAAGGACAGGCTTTGGAAAAAAATGATGAGTTCAGGGTTGGACATGCTGTGTTTCAAGTGCCTATGGGGCATCTAGGTGGCAATGTCTAGCAAAGAAATGGGCAGGTGATCCTGTCACCCTATGGCTGGCACATTTACTGAAGGTCAGGAATCTTGAGCTAATGCTCACTCAGTGCAAAGTGCTTACTCTGGACCACGTGGCGTATCTTCTGCATACACTAGCTTATTTCATCCTCATCCTTGCTCAGTGAAGTGGGCACTGGGACGATCCCATTTTACAGATGAGGAAAGTGAGAAATGGCAAGTCAGTCTTCAGCAACAAGCAGTCTCTTGCTTGAGGCTGCCCTTTAACTCCCTGTCACACTGTTCTGCCTCCTGTGGAATCTTCTGTGGATAGCAAGGAGTAAGGCAGCAGTGACCCCCAGTGACCTCCTTCCTATCCTCCATCCCAAGCTCCTCTCTGGCTAAGATGGAAAGTCCCCAACCTTCCTTCTGTTTGGGGTCTATACACATCACATTCCCTGGATAACTTCCAAATCTCCTCTCAGTATGATATGCACACAATCATAAATGGTGTGGAGAGAGATGGGGCCAGTCCTCTAGCCTTTAAAGGAGACGGTGCACATGAAAATATGTCACAGAAACTGTAAAGCACTTTACCAAGCGTGCTATTACTATTTCACCTCTTTCTTGATTTTTCTGATCTCTACAATAAAACCAAGGAGCTTCTCTCAGGCTTGCTCGTTCCAACTTTATACGTAACAACAAGGACAACTAAGTTAAGTTGAGATCTTGCTCTGTATCAGGCAGTGTGCTAAACAATTTACTGCTTTAACTCATTTAATTCCAGGAGCAGCCCCACGAGGTAGTACAGTCATGTAATACATAATGATAGGCTGCATATATGACAGTGGCCCCCTAATATTATGATACCATATTTTTACTGTACCTTTTCTATGTTTACATGTGTTTAGATATGCAAATGCTCACCACTGTGTAACAACTGCCTACAGTATTCCGTTCAGGAGCATGCTATAGAGTTTTGTCACCCAGGAGCAATAGGCTACACCACAGAGCCTAGGTGTGCAGTCGGCTACACTCTCTACGTCTGCAGTAAGTGCACTCTATGATGTTTGCTCAATGAAGGAATAACCTAACGTGCATTTCTCAGAATGTGTCCTTGTTGTTAAGTAATGTATGACTAATATAATTATTCCCATTTTTTCTTTTTAAGATGGAGTCTCACTCTGTCACCCAGGCTGGAGTGCAGTGGCATGATCTCGGCTCACTGCAACCTCCGTCTCCTGGGTTCAAGCGATTCTTCTGCCTCAGCCTCCCGAGTAGCTGGGATTACAGGCACCTGCCACTATGCCTGGCTAATTTTTGTATTATTAGTAGAGATGGGTTTTCACCATATTGGCCGGGCTGGTCTCGAACTCCTGACCTTGTGATCTGCCCGCCTTGGCCTCCCAAAGTGCTAGGATTACAGGCGTGAGCCATCGCACCTGGCCTAGTCCCATTTTTCTTTTATTTTTTACTTTTTAAAGGAAGGTCCCTCCCCTCCCCTCTCCTTCCCTCCCCTCCTCTCCTCTCCTCTCCCCTCCCCCCCCCTTTTATATGGAGTCTCCATCTGTTGCCTAGGCTGGAGTGCAGTGGCGCAATCTCGGCTCACTGCAACCACGCCTGACACTGACTATGCCTGGCTAATTTTTGTATTTTTGGTAGAGCTAGTGTTTTGCCACGTTGGCCAGACTGATCTCATACTCCTGGCCTCAAGTAATCCACCTGCCTCAGCCTCCCAAAGTGCTGGGATTACAGGCATGAGAAACCATGCCTGGCCTATTATTCTCATTTTTAAGATGAGGAAATTGAGCATAGGAATGAGTTAGTCAAGGTCACGCAGTAAGGATCTTGGCTCATTCAAATAACAATGCCGGGATTTAAATCCAAGTTTGGGCTGGGCGGGGTGTCTCACGCCTGTAATCTCAGCACTTTGGGAGGCCCAGGCGGGCAGATCATGAGGTCAAGAGATCAAAACCATCCCGGCCAACATGGTGAAAATCCGTCTCTACTAAAAATACAAAAATTAGCTGGGCATGGTGGCAAGCACCTGTAGTCCCAGCTACTCAGGATGTATTCCCAGCTACTCGGGAGGATGAGGCAGGAGAATTGCTTGAATCTGGGAGGCAGAGGTTGCAGTGAGCCAAGATCATACCACTGCACTCCAGCCTGGTGACAGAGCATGACTCTGTTCCCCCACCCACCATCAATCAATCAATCAATCCAAGTCTGGACTGGACACAGTGGCTCACGCCTGTAATCCCAAGCACTTTGGGAGGCTGAAGTAGGCAGATCACTTGAGCTCAGGAGTTTGAGACCAATCTGGCCAACAACGTGAAACCCTGTCTCTACTAAAAATACAAAAATTAGCTGGGTGTGACAGTATACATGTGTAATCCCAGCTACTCGGGAGGCTGTGGCAAGGAATTGCTTGAACCTGGGAGGTGGAGGTTGCAGTGAGACAAGATGGCGCCACTGCACTCCAACCTGGGTGACAGAGCAAGACTCTGTCTCAAAAAAAAAACAAAAAACAGTCTGATAGTCTGTTTGGGTCCAGAGTCTGAGATCTTACATTTTACACCTTGTAGAAAATTGAGTGTAAGCTTCCACATTTGTCATATTTTCTTCTCTCCCTACTTGCCCCCTTCCATTTACTGTCAGAATTTTGGCTAATACACTGCTCATCTGTACACTTCCAGAAATTATACAGGAAGGAAGGGGAGAGGAAACACAGAGGAAACTTTATTTGTACAGAACTGGAATTCTAATTAAAAGCTAAGAGGGGATAGGGATTTAAACTATTAGGTTAAAAAGGTTTAGAGTAATGTGGACTTCAATCGTACACTTATTAATTCAATCAAGAGAATATTAGCTCTACTCAATAATGAATTTCTATGATATTAGAGGTGACATAAAATAAAGACGTAGTGATGGATTGCAAAGCTATATGCAGAAAGATGTTTTTGAGACATTACTGGCTATTCTAATCCATTGTCCCACTTTGTGCTAAGTTTTTACAATTTTAAGAATGCTTAATAAACATTAAGCCTGTAAATCAAAAATAAAATTTTAAGCCCCCCCACTGACTGAGTGCACCCCTCTCTTGGCCCAGGGGATCCCAAAAAAAACCTGAAAAGTTCAGGCCATGACAGGAAGGGAGGTCTGATATACGTCATTACACCCTCCTCCCTTTGGAACTTAGGTGCGAAAATTAACCAGCATTAACATTAAAATATAGTTCATAGGCCGGGCGCGGTGGCTCAAGCCTGTAATCCCAGCACTTTGGGAGGCCGAGGCGGGCGGATCACGAGGTCAGGAGATCGAGACCACGGTGAAACCCCGTCTCTACTAAAAATACAAAAAATTAGCCGGGCGCAGTGGCGGGCGCCTGTAGTCCCAGCTACTCAGGAGGCTGAGGCAGGAGAATGGCGTGAACCTGGGAGGCGGAGCTTGCAGTGAGCCGAGATCGCGCCACTGCACTCCAGCCTGGGCGACAGAGCGAGACTCTGTCTCAAAAAAAAGAAAAATAAAAATAAAATAAAATAAAATATAGTTCATAAGATTCACAAAACAGACGCTTTGTAGAATAAGATACCCACTCCAACCTGGCTGGGGTATAGCATCATATGACAGATAGCAGACCCTGAAGGAAATATGAAATTCTTTTTTTTAATTTTTTTATTTTTTGAGACGGAGTCTCACTCTGTCGCCCAGGCTGGAGTGCAGTGGTGTGATCTCGACTCACTGCAAGCTCTGCCTCCCGGGTTCAAGCGATTCTCCTGCCTCAGCCTCCTGAGTAGCTGGAATTACAGGCACATGCCACAACACCTGGCTAATTTTTGTACTTTTTAGTAGAGACGGGGTTTCACTGTATTAGCCATATTGGCCAGACTGGTCTTGAACTCCTGACCTCAGGTGATCCACCCGCCTCAGCCTCCCAAAGTGCTGGGATTACAGGCGTGAGCCACCACGCCCAGCCTCCTTTTACTTTAAAAAATAATTCTCTGAGTTTCGTTTTACTTTAAAAGATAATTCTAACAAACATGTGTCTGTGTTCTCAAGCAGAAGAGATTAGGAGTTGCCAGTTGTTAAAGGAAGTTTGCTGGAGGCAAAATGGTACCAGTGAGAAGTCACTGATAACAGCTTGACGGAAAAACCATCAAAAGTAGATGCAAAGGGGTCATGTGGTTCAGATGCAAGCAGCCCTACATACATTGATTCTGAATCATCAAGAAGAGCCTAAATTGTGGCTTATAATGCTCTATTTATTCTTCCACAGACTTGTCTAACAAACCAGGGCCTTTTTACACGTAGGCTTTGGAAACCCAGAGCCTAGAGCCTATGAGTCTTTCAGGAGCCTATGAAAATGACAAAGTTAATCTGTGTTTCCCAAATCAAAGCTAATAAATATTCAATTAAATAGCTACAAAACATAACATCCTGTCAATTTTATTAACTGCTAAATTTGGTATTCATAAAATACTGATGCCACATGAAAATCATTGTAGGTCTGATTTGCTCGCTGCATGAGAGTTACTGACCAACTATGACAACTGCAGAAAAATGGACAAAAGGTAAATTAAATGAGTAACTTACAGCTTATTCATTTAAAAAGTAGTGTCACAAAATCCTTTCAAAAATTTTACAATAAAAAGTCTCTTTTATTATTGTGGCTGTGGGTGCATTTCAATAAGTTGGATAGGATGGGAGGTGGATAAAAGAATGTTGCTAATGCCAATCTTAGACTGGCCTGGGACTCTGCTCTGGACAGACCTTCCCTCTGTGCCTTCTGGAAGTCCATTTCATAGTAAATCAACTCCTCTTCATCCTTAGCCTACTGCAGAGCACTCCCTCTCTCCCTGCCTCAACCTCCCCAGTGCCTGCTCCTGGTGGAAGCAAGGCCTTCTCCCACATCAGCACTGCAGTGAATAGGCCCACCTGGCTTCCAGGCCACTGCCCTTCCATTCAGGGGTACAAATCTCTGCTCCTTCAAGACTCAGGTCGTCCCATCTTCCCATCCTCTACCTCACCTCACCTGGCAGTTGTCACCTCCTGATCGTTCTTCCTTATTCATGGAAAATATTGGCACCTGGCTTGGCAGCCTCCTTTCTACCTACCCCAAATCCTGACTTCATCCTGGGCTTCACTTTACAAAACATCAACACTCAACCTCACCTCCTTTCCCTTTACCCCAATGGGAGAGGTTTCCTTCTGCAATTCTAGCTAATTCCACAGCAAATGGAGCCCAGCTCAGGCTCACCACCCCCAACTCCCTGAGAAATTCAGTCACTGAGCAAAATCATCCCCAAGCCTTCTCCACATTCCCTATTATGATTTAAAAATGCTTTAAAAAATTGAGATATAATCTACATACATAAAATTCATCCTTTCAAAGCATACAATCCAGCGGGTTTTGGTGCAATCATAAGGTTGCGCAACCATCACCACTATCTATTCCAGATTATCTACCCATCAACAATCACCTCCTCTTCCCCAGCCCCTGGCAACCACTAATCTACTTTCGTTTTTTTTTTTTTTTTTTTTTTTTTGAGACGGAGTCTCGCTCTGTCGCCCAGGCTGGAGTGCAGTGGCGCGATCTCGGCTCACTGCAAGCTCCGCCTCCCAGGTTCACGCCATTCTCCTGCCTCAGCCTCTCCGAGTAGCTGGGACTACAGGCGCCCGCCACCACGCCCGGCTAATTTTTTTATATTTTTAGTAAAGACAGGGTTTCACCGTGGTCTCGATCTCCTGACCTCGTGATCCGCCCGCCTCGGCCTCCCAAAGTGCTGGGATTACAAGTAATCTACTTTCTGTCTCTATGGATTTGCCGATTTTGGACATTTTCTATAAATTGAATTATACAATATATGGCATTCTGTGTCTGGCTTCCTTCACTGAATATGTTTTCCAGTTTCATCTATGTTGTAGTATGTATTAGTGCTTCGTTCCTTTTTATGGCTGAATGATAGTACACTGTACAGATTACCATGTTATGGACTAAATGCTTGTGTTCCTCCCCAAATTCATATGTTGAAGCCCTAACCACCAATGTCTTGTGAGCCCAATCCCCTGCCCCAGTTGGTCCAGAAAGCAGGACCCACCACTCAGTGAGTTCAGAAGGCAAAGCACTGAACCAAAGAGGATTATTCTCAAACTTTAAGTTCTAATAATATTTGCCTTGCTAGGTATTGGACTTGTTTGTGACCTGTCATTCCTTTTTTCCAATTTCTCCCTTTTGGGGTGGAAACATGTATCCTATGCCTGTCCCACTGTCGTATTTTAGAACCACAAAACTTGTTTGAGGACTAGGCATGGTGGCTCACGCCTGTAATCCCAACACTTTGGGAGGCCAAAGCAGGAGGATTGCTTGAGTCCAGGAGTCTGAGATCAGCCTGGGCAACACAGGGAGACCCCCATCTCTACAAAAAAAAAAAAAAAAAAATATATATATATATATATATATATATATATATATTAGCCATGGTGGTGCAAGCCTGTAGTCCCAGCTGCTCGGGAGACTGAGACAGGAGGATCACTTGAGCCCAGGAGGTCAAGGCTGCAGTGAATCGTGATTGTGCCAGCCTGGGCAGGCGACAGAGTGAGACCCTGTCTCAAAACAAAAGCAAAAACAAAAAAAAAACTTGTCTGATTTCACAGGCTCACAGCTAGAGAAGAAGTTCACTTGGGATGAATCATACCTTGAGTCTTACCCAATATCTGATTTAGATATTTAGATGAGACTGTGGATTTTAGAGTTGATGCTGGAACAAGCTAAAACTTTTGGGGATGGAATGAATATATTTTGCATGCAAGACAGACATGCCAGGAGGACAGGGGCTGAGGACTGAATGAATGTTTGTATCCCCCCAAAATTCATGTGTTCAAGTCTTAATGCCCAGTGTGATGATTTTAGGAGGAGCAGTCTTTGGGAGTCAATTAAATTTAAAAGAGGTTGTGAAGGTATAGCCCCCATGATGGAATTAATGCCCCTAAAAGAATTAGAGACACCAGGGCTTTCTCTCTCGGTCATGTGAGGAAATGGGGCACGCACAGGTGGCCATCTGTAAGTCAGGAAAAGAGCCCTCACCAGCCACCTTGATCTCAAGACTTCCTAGCTCTAGAACTGTAAGAAATAAATGTCTGTTGTTTAAGCCTCCCTATCTATGGTATTTATAATATAAAACACTTTATTTTGTTTGTTTGTTTTGAGACAGAGTCTCACTCTGTCATCCAGGCTGGAGTGCAGTAGTACGATCTTGGCTCACTGCAACCTCCGTCTCTAGGGTTCAAGTGATTCTCCTGCCTCAGCCTCCCCAGTAGTTGGGATTACAGGCACCTGCCATGACGTCCAGCTAATTTTTGTATTTTTAGTAGAGACGGGGTTTCACCATGTTGGCCAGGCTGGTCTTAAATTCCTGACTTCAGGTGATCCACCACAGCCTCCTAAAGTGCTGGGATTACAAGGATGAGCCACTGTGCCTGGCCCACATTTTGTTTTTATCATCAGTTTATGGACATTTGGATTGTTTCCACTTTCTGGCTATTATAAATACTACTGCCATGAATCTTTATGTTCAAGTTTTTGTGTGAACACGTTTTCATTTCTCTTGGGTATATTCCCAGTAGTGAAATTGCTGGGTCACGTGGTAACTCTATATTTAACTAAAAAGCCTCAAAAGAGGCTGGGTGTGGTGGCTCACGCCTGTAATCCCAGCACTTTGGGAGGCTGAGGCAGGTGAATCACGAAGTCAAGAGATCGAGACCATCGTGGCCAACATGGTGAAACCTGGTCTCTACTAAAAATACAAAAATTAGCTGGGCATGGTGGCAGGCGCCTATAGTCTCAGCGACTCAGGAGGCTGAGGCAGGAGAATCGCTTGAACCCAGGAGGCAGAAGTTGTGGTGAGCTGAGATCATGCCACTGTACTCCAGCCTGATGACAGAGTGAGACTCCATCTCAAAAAAGACAAAAAACAAAAAAAACACAAACAAAAATAACTTTTTGAAGAAAGACAAGCATGGTTTTAAAAATGACTGCATTGGCCGGGCGTGGTGGCTCATGACTATAATCCCAGCACTCTGGGAGGCCAAGGCAGGTGGATCACCTGAGGTCAGGAGTTCAAGAGCAGCCTGGCCAACATGGTGAAACCTGTCTCTACTAAAAATGCAAAAATTAGCCGGGCGTGATGGCACATGCCTGTAATCCCAGCTATTTGGGAGGCTGAGGCAGGAGAATTGCTTGAGCCCGGGAGGCAGAAGTTGCAGTGAGCTGAGATCGTGCCATTGCACTCCAGCCTGGCTGACAGAGCAAGACTCTGTCTCAAAAAAATAAAAAATAGAAATAAAAACGACTGCATCATTTCATACTCCTACCAGCAATGCATGCAGATTCAATTTCTCCACATCCTTGCCAACATTCGTCACTGTCTTGCTGATTAAAGCCATCCTAGCGGGTATGAAGTGGTATCTCATTACAGTTTTGTATTTGCATTTCCAAGACCATAGCTAATAATGTTAAGCATCTTTGCAGGTGCTTACTGGCCATTTGTAAACTTCTTGGGAGAAATATCTATTCATATGTCCACTTTAAAATTAGGCTTTATTTGTCTTTTTATTGTTGAAGTGCCTATCGTTATTTAAAGATGCTCAAGTCTCTACCATTTTAAAGCAAACAAACACTTGGTCAATTCCAGATCCTTGCTGCAGCCACTGCCTTTTAAAAACAATCTCTGGGTCGGGTGCAGTGGCTCATGCCTCTAATCCCAGCACTTTGCGAGGCTGAGGCGGGCGGATCACGTGAGGTCAGGAGTTCGAGACCAGGCTGGCCAACATGGCGAAACCCCGTCTCTACTAAAAATACAAAAAATTAGCTGGGCTTGGTGGCAGGCACCTGTAATCCCAGCTACTCAGGAGGCTGAGCCAGGAGAATCGCTTGAACCCAAGAGGCGGAGGTTGCAGTGAGCCAAGATTGCGCCACCGCACTCCAGCCTGAGTGACAAGAGCAAGACTTTGTCTCAAAAAAAAAAAAAAAAAATCTCTATTTCTTGCAGAATTTCTTGAGAGTTCTCCACACTTGTGGATTCTACCCACTCTTTTTCAAGCTATTGCAATCTGGCTCCTGATCCTAACATCACTGAAAGTGCTCTTGGCAAGGTCACCAGTGCCTATTCTGTTACTAAATCCAATGGACTTTTCAATTCTTTGTTTATTTGATTTCCCCGTGGCATTAATAAACATCAAGGCCCTCTTCATCTTTGTTGAAAGATTACAGATCCTTGGTGTAAGTGACAGCGCATGCTTCTGAGTTTTCTCATTCGTCTCTGACTGCTGTTTCTCAAATCTTCTTCAAGATTTTGTCCTCAGTCCTCTTATTTTCCACCTTTATATGGTTCCACTGGGCAATCATGTTCATTCCCATGGGTGCCTACTTAACACTGCTGACTCCTAAATCTCATCTCTAGCTGCTGCCCAGACTTGCCTCCTGGGATCGAGGAGTGTATATCTGTCTAATCAACATCTCTGCTTGGATTCCCATCCATCCTCAAACTTTATCCCAAACCAAACGTTTTATCTTTATCTCTCTTGCCTTCCGTACTGAATTATGCCGATTTAAAACTTTTAAAGTCAGCCAGCTATAGTGGCTCACGCCTTTAACCCCAGCACTTTGGGTGGCCAAGGCGGGTGGATCACCTGAGGTCAGGCGTTCAAGACCAGCCTCACCAACATGGCAGAACCCCGTCTCTACTAAAAATACAAAAAATTAGCTGGGCATGGTGGCGCACGCCTGTAATCCCAGCTTCTCTGGAGGGTGAGGAAGGAGAAATTGCTTGAACCCGGGAGGCGTAAGTTGCAGTGAGCTGAGCTCACATCATTGCACTCCAGCCTGGGCAACAAGAGCAAAACTCCGTCTCAGGAAAAAAAAACTTTTAAAGTCATTCACATTCGTCTACTTCGTTCCACTCTCACCACCTATGCACTGGTCCAGTACCATTTCTTAAAAAGATGACAACATCTTCCAGCTCCAACCCTCTTCTCCAAACCTAGCCAGAGATCTTTGCAACATGCACATCTCACCACGTCACTCCTCTGCTTACATGAGTTATTGTCGGCAACGGGATTACAGTGGCTTCGGTGTCAGACACACTTGGGTTTCAGTCTTAACACCATAACTTATTGGCTGCAAAACCGTGGGTGAGTTGATTTCTCTATATCTTAGCTTTCTCATTTGAAAAAAAAAAAGAGCCACGAAGAGCACCTCCCACAGGTCTCCCCCAGGATTGAGACCATACACATCATGTCCTTGGTTCAGAGTCAGGCACATTTGAACTGTTTAATACATTTTAACTACTATTTTTATTAAACCCTTTCAATCGAGGCAAATCAACCTCTTTCATCCTAAAATGTGGGGATTAGATGGAATGACTTGATTTAATCAACTCTTTAGATAAGACACCTTTGGACCCTGAAGCCTCCCTGGGTGTTGGCCACCCCTCCGGGGAGGAGGCACCCGTGGGTACAGCTGGTACTCCTGCATGAGGACACAGAGGGTCAGGGTCCGGGACTCCTTCTGCTGCAGGACAGCGCTGACCCTAGGCTTCTTCCCCGCCCCCGACCTGTTACCCGGCGACAGTCCCCGCCGCCCCGTCGCCGGGCACAGACTCAGCCGATCCACAGCCATGAGTGCGAAGCCTCTCAGGCAGGGCAGGCAGGCAAACCGCAAACCCACAGGGCGCACCCAGCCCCGCCGCTTCCTCCCGGGCCTCGCCCGCAGCTGGAGGAGAGAGGAAGGAGGAGGCGGCGGGCGGCGGGCAGCGGGGGCGCCCACCCCATCCCACCCAACCCGACCCCGCGGGCCCGGCCCCAGCCCCGGCCCCGGAGCCCGCGGCGCTCACCTTGAAGGACATCCTGCACATGTCCGCGGCCGCCCCAGCGGGAGCCGGCGCGCTTCGGGCCCCGGGCGCCTTGTCCTCCCCGGCCCTTCACTCTCCGGCGGCGCTCGGCGTTCCGCAGAGGGGCGGCCTCCGACGCCGCGCGCTCCCGCCGCCCGGCCCGGCAGCAGCCGCCGCACACAGGGCCGGGCCGAAGGGGCGGCGCGGGCGCGCGCTCCGCTCGCGCGCGCGCACAAGGCACATGGGGTGCCGCGTGGACGCGCTCCAGGACCTGCCACACACGCGCGTGCACAAACACCCCAAACTCCGCACGCACTGCACGATGCACTTTCCACACACGTCCACACTTCCACACTCACTCGTCCACACACACACTCCAAACTCCACACACATTGTGCATACGCTCCACATTCCACACACACAGAGGTTCCACACACACTTTCCACACTCATGCCCAATCACCCGCATGTACTCACACACAAACTCCATACATATCCTCCCAAATAGACTGGTGTGCCCCAGAGGACTCCCAACCTTCATTACAGCACAAATATTATAATGATGTAAAAATGAAGCTTGAGGAAAAAATTCATCCAATAGCTATTTTCATTATAATTTCTTTCTCGGTTTCCTGAGAAACTTTTTTTCTCCTGGGGAAAATATCTAGGAAACAAACCTTTTGATTGCACAAACAATAAGTGGTCTTTTCCTTTTTGAAGGACAAACGCCAATTTTGGAATAGGCTCATACCCCTCCTCCTCCTCCTCATTATTAATCCAGCAGTTCCCTCCTCCTCTGGGTCTGATGCTGCAGCCCTGGAGTATTGCAGTATGTGTGTCCACTCCTGCTGCTTGCCCAGGATTGGTTTGGGCGAAGTAAAAGTGGGAGTTTTAAGTATAAACGGCAACAAGAGCTCTTCGAGAGCATTTTAGAAAAGTTAAAGTAAAAAAGTAGCCCAGGCACAGTGGCTCACGCCTATAATCCCAACTCTTTGGGAGGCCAAAGGCGGGCAGATCACTTGAGTCCAGGAGTTCCAGACCAGACTGGGCAACATGGCAAAACTCTATCTCTACTAAAAATACAAAAATTAGCCAGGCGTGGTGGTGCACACTTGTAGTCCCAGCTACTCGGGAGACTGAGGTGGGAGGATCGCTTGAGCCTGGAAGGTTGAGGCTGCAGTGAGCCAAGATTTGGTCACTGCACTCCAGCCTGGGCAACAGAGCAAGACTCTGTCTCAAAAATAAAAATAAAAACAAAACAAAAAAGTAGTATAAAAGTGGATGTCTTACCCCCTCGAACTATAAGAATCCACTCATTCATTCTCCCCCTCCTTCCCTCTTCTCAATTAAATTTGTAACGAATATTTAATTTAAAAGGTAAAAAACAATTACAAATAAAAGTTAATAATAAAAATTAAAATGTTTAACCTTCATGGATAAATTGTATTACTTTGTGCTTAAAACAACTTTAAAAACATTCTGAACTTTTATAGAAAATTCCAATTTTAAAAATAAGGACTCTAAACATTTTCCCTGCCTTGAGTGCCTATAAATGACACAGTTTTTAAGTTGCCACACAACATTATTAATAAAAATCAAGCATCAGAGGTTTTGCTTTAATAGTTTTTTGTTTGTTTGTTCTTTCTTCTCAGACAGAGTTTCTCTCTTTCGCCCAGGCTGAAGTGAAGTGGCACGATCCTGGCTCACTGCAACCTCCACCCCCCGGGTTCAAGCAATTCTCCTGCCTCAGCCTCTCGAGTAGCTGGCATTATAGGCGCCTGCCACCATACCCAGCTAATTTTTGTATTTTTAGTAGAGACAGGGTTTCGCCATGTTGGCCAGGCTGGTCTTGAACTACTGACCTCAGGTGATCCACCCGGTTCGGCCTCCCAAGGTGCTAGGATTACAAGCGTGAGCCACCGCCCCTGGTCTGCTTTCATAGTTTCGATAAATAAAAGGGAGAAAGGAAAGAACTAATATTTTGAGTGTTTTCTAGGTACAAAGTGCTTTCCTTAAAAACATTTTATGGGGTGAGTATTAACCCATTCCACGGATGAAAAAACTAAGATTCTGAGAGATTGGAGTAATTTGCTAATAAGTGATAGGGCTAGGTGTTTGTCTAGCTCCAAAGTCTGTTTCCTTTCCGTTACACTTGAGCTCAAAGCTGTTTTTCTCTGGCCAGGGTGCTGATGGGATTCTTGTCAGTCTCTGGAAAGAATGTGCCTAACACCATCTCACGCACATGGTTAAACTCATCTTCATATAAATAGCTCTGAAATGGAACAAAGCTCTCATGGTCACAACAGGCAATTCTTTCTAAAATGGTCCACTCCAGACTTTAATAGTGATCCACCGGACCTAATACAAAATTTAATCTGCACGGCCCAGTTTTCTTATCCAAACAACTCACTACCCAAACAGAGCCTCTCCATCCTTGTCATCCTGTCAAACAAATGGGATAAAGGAAAAAACTAATATTTTGAGTGTTTTCTAAGTACAAGGTGCTTTCCTTATAAACATTTTATGAGGTAGGTATTATACCTATTCCATAGATGAAAAAACTAAAGTTCTGAGAAAATGGAATAATTTGCTAATAAGTGATAGAGCTAGGCATTTGTCTAGCTCCAAAATCTTATCACCGCTCTCTTCCCACTATGGCTCTCTTTTATCTCCTCTCTTTTGTCTGCCAAATCCCAACCTGCCCAGGGTGTTATCCCCAGCTCAAGTTCCTCTTCCTAAACCCTGGTCCTCAGTCATCTTCCTCCCAACTTTGCTGAGCTCTTGCCATGGTTCTGCTCTACACCGCATCCCTCAACCCTGATTCCACAGGGTCTGGTATTGCTCTCAATTCTACTTCTGTTGCTTTTGACTTCTTCAGCAGAGTTGAAATTCTTCAAGGCCAGGCCCTGTGTCTTACGTATCTTTTATTTTCTCTAGGGGCTAATTTACGGCTGGAGGCATGGTAGGTGGTCAAAACTTATTCATCACTGAATTAGGAAAAGAGTCCGGGGGTTGTGTTATACAAATCTACCAAATCAGAAGACCCACTCTTATCCACAGACACGCATTACTCAGATGCACAGACATCTGTGTTGGTCTCAAATGAGGCCATAGTTGGTCATTGTCACCTTCTGTTCATACCAGCACAGACCTTGATGTGTTTGGCCTCTATTTTGCACTGTCCCAGTTGGTCCAACAGGATTTGCCCTTGACAGAATTGAGAAGTAGGTCAATCTGGAATATTGAGCTTTCCTTTTTTTCTTTTTTCTTTCTTTTTTTTTTTTTTTCAAGACAGAGTCTTGGTCTGTTACCCAGGCTGGAGTGCAGTGGCATGATCTTGGCTCACTGCAACCTCCACTTCCTGGGTTCAAGCGATTCACCTGCCTCAGCCTCCTGAGTAGCAGGGATTACAGGCACGGGCCACCAAACCCGGCTAATTTTTGTATTCTTAATAGAGACGGGGTTTCACCATGTTGGCCAGGCTGGTCTCAAACTCTTGACCTCATGATCTGCCAGCCTCTGCCTCCCAAAGTGCTGGGATTACAGGCATGAGCCACTGCACCCAGCCTACTGAGCTTTCTAACTCCCTTTTTGTAATCAGACTCCTTCATCCAACTAAGAGTTCATCCTGGACATCTTTTCTGTCTTTATTCTCTGTCTACTTCTCCATCCCACATCTTTAAAAATTTTTGTATCTATTTATTTTTTATAAGGATAGGGTCTCTGTCACCCAGGCTGAAGTGCAGTGGCAGGATCATAGCTCACTGCAGCCTGGAATTCCTGGGCTCAAGCAATCCTACTGCCTCTGCCTCCTGAGTAGCTAGGACTACAGGCACATGCCACTGTACCAGCTAATTTTTAAAAACATTTTTTTACAGATAGGGTCTCGCTATGTTGCTCAAGCTGGTCTTGAACTCCTGCCTCAAGCCATCCTCCCACCTCAGCCTCCCAAAGTGCTGAGATTACAGGCATGAGCCACCATGCCCAGCCCTTATTTAATTTTTAATTTTTATTTAACTTTATCTTTTAGAGATAGGGGCTTCAATATGTTGCCCAAGCTAGTCATTAAGTCATAGGCTCAAGTGATCCTCCCTGTCAGCTTCCCAAAGTGCTGGGATTACAGGTGCATGCCACTATGCCCAGCTTCCACCTCGTATCTCCCAGCTAGTTAGCTCAGTCTCTCCTAACCTATTGGAATTTACCCTAGATGAGGCTTCTTGCAGTGGGGACTGTAGCAGATACATCTTTCAGTAATCTACCCAACACCCATTGCTCCCTTCCTTTCCCTATCAAAATGTCAGTTTTGCTCAGTTTTGTCCATCATACTCCCCCTGGAGATTTGCTTACGGGGAACATAGCCCTTTGTTCCATCCAAAGTCCTCTTGTTTAGGCCGGTGATAGTGCTTGAATTAGGTGTGGGCAGGTGACAAATTCTGATCTTTGAGATGTCAGAGGAGGTGTGTTGGGGGCTTTTGAGAAAGGTTTCCTTGGTTGTAAGACATACCCAGGAGAAGATGGTCCTTCTTCCTTGGGACACTGTACTGTACAAATACAATGCCTGGAATGTCTGCAGCCACCTTGTGACCATGAGGAAAACTACCCCCTGAAGGTGGCAGAGCAGACCATAGTGTCACTAAGGCCCTGTGTTGACCAATGGGGAATTCTTATTTCTTTCTTTTTTCTTTGAGATGAAGTTTTGATCTTGTTGCCTAGGCTGGAGTGAAATGGCATGATTTCAGCTCACTGCAACCTCTGCCTCCTGGGTTCAAGCGATTCTCCTGCCTCAGCCTCCCGAGTTGCTGGGATTTCAGGCTCGCGCCACCACGCCTGGCTGATTTTTGTACTTTTAGTAGAGACGGGGTTTCACTATGTTGTCCATGCTGGTCTCTAACTCCTGACCTCGTGATCTGCCCGCCTCAGCCTCCCAAAGTGCTGGGATTACAGGTGTGAGCCACCGTGCCCAGCTCACAATCTTTCTTAAGCATACAGTAACATAATGGGAATATGTATATTCTTTTCTTTACAAAGCATGATAATGTGGGCATTTCCTCCTAACAGTTTCCTCCTAACAGTTCTCTAAAAATCCGTAATTTATTTATTTATTTATTTATTTATTTTGAGATGAAGTTTTGCCCTTGTTGCCCAGGCTGGAGTGCAATGGCATGATCTTGGCTCACTGCAACCTCCCCGTCCCGGGTTCAAGTGATTCTCCTGTCTCAGTCTCCCGAGTAGCTGAGATTACAGGCACATGCCACCACACCCTGCTAACTTTTGTATTTTTAGTAGAGACGGGGATTCATCATATTGGTCAGGCTGGTCTCGAACTCTTGACCTCAGGTGATCCACCCCCCCGCCTTGGCATCCCAAAGTGCTGGGATTACAGGCATGAACCACCGTGCCCAGCAAAATCTGTCTCTTAATGGCTGCATTTATATTGCATATACTATAATTTAATCAACCTTTCTCCTTTTATAAAACCTTTATGTAGATTTTCATTTTTATTATTAAAAATAACTCTACTCAGCCAGCCTTCACTAAAGGCATTTCTACTTATTGTAATGACACACACCGGCCAGGCACATTGAAAACCAGAGGAAACTAGACAATGTGTAAAGTTCTGCCACCCAATTTTTTAGCATCATTGCAAACCCTAAGATGGAAAGCATCTTTTGGAACCCTGCAATTCTACCATCCAAGAAAAAATATTCTTTTATTACTCTTCTACGGTGGCTCACACCTGTAATCCAAGCACTTTGGGAGGCCCAGGAGGATGGGTTGCCTGAGCTCAGGAGTTTGAGACCAGCCTGGGCAGCGTGGTGAAACCCTGTCTCTACTAAAAATACACAAAATTAACTGGGTGTGGTGATGCGCACCTGTAGTCCCAGCTACTCAGGAGGCTGAGGCAGAAGAATCGCTTGAACCCAGGAGGTGGAGGTTGCATTGAGCTGAGATCGCACCACTGCACTCTAGCCTGGGTGACAGAGCGAGACTCCATCTCAGAAAAAACAAAACCAAACAAACAAAAAAACCTCTACACTTCCAGCCTGGGCAACGTGAGGAAACCCTACCTCTAAAAAAATACAAAACATTAGCCAGGCTATAGTTCCAGCTACTCGGGAAACGAGGCTTCCTGCAGCGGGGATCTCATTTGCTTAACATTTTTCTATTGTTCTTTTGTTCACTGTTAACAGTCTCGTAAATCCTTGCCTGCTTGCTGAAGCACTCTCTTCTTTTGGGTGGGGCATCCGAATGTTGCCACCTGGCAGGGTGCCCTGGCCCATGGAAGGCTGGTCCTGGCTTGGCTTTATGTGAAGATTCCACTGCACTTCCTTCTTTTCCCCAGGGAGGAGGAGTCCCACACTGACATGGAGGAACTCTACAAAGTGGCCCAATGATCCTCCAAGTAGCCAATAACCGTCTAGGTCTTTTTTTACTGTTTGCTTTTTGGTATATTTTTTTCATTTATTTTTATTTTTATTTTTTAAGAGGTAGGGTCTCACTCTGTCACACAGACTGTACTGTGCAGTGGCATAATCAAAGCTCACTGAAGCCTTGAATTCCTGGGCACAAAGGATCCTCCCGCCTCAGTCTCCTGAATAGCTGGAAGTATAGGTGCAAACCACCATGCCTGGCTAATTTTTGCCTGCCTGCCTGCTTGCCTTCCTGCCTGCCTGCCTGCCTGCCTGCCTGCCTGCCTGCCTTCCTGCCTGCCTGCCTGCCTGCCTGCCTGACTGACTGCCTGCCTGCCTGCCTTCCTGCCTTCCTGCCTTCCTGCCTTCCTTCCTTTCTTCCTCCCTTCCTTCTTTCCTTCTTTCCTCCCTCCCTCTCTCTCTCTCTCCTTCCTTCATTCCTCCTCTCCTTTTCTCCTTTCCTCTCCTTTCCTTCCCTCTCCTTTCCTTTCCTTCCCCTTCCTTTCCTTTCCTTCCCCTTCCTTTCCTTTCCTTCCCCTTCCTTTCCTTTCCTTCCCCTTCCTTTCCTTTCCTTCCTTCTTTTGTTTTCTTTTTTAGATAGGGTCTCACTATGTTGCCCAGGAGGATCTCGACTCTTGGCTTCAAGCCATCCTCCCACCTCAGCCTCTCAAGGTGTTGGTATTGCAGGCACGAGCCACTGCACCTGGCCTCAGATGCACTAGTAATTTTGCTTTTATTATCCATCATAGTGATTTAACAAAGTGTTAGATTTCCTTCACTCTAGTGATGGAATGGACGGGGCTCCATTGGGGTCAGTTGCCCTTAGCACTGCTCCATCAGATGCTTTGCAGTTGAAAACATGCAGTGATGAGCCCTGAATACATGGCAGGATTTCTGGGAGCCTCATCTGTGACCCAGTGGACGAGGCATAGGTGTAAAAATGCCAGCCTTAAGGAGACTTCAGTCCCTGGCCAGACATCTAGCTGTTGCCTGAGTGTTTGATTTTCATTTGGATATTTAGCATTATTGTGTAACTCTCAGCTTCCAACCTTTGTTTAAGGAGAGTCTGGGCTAATGGTTGGAAAGTACCCTATCACTAATCTGGCCCTTGGGAATAGAAGCATCTATTATGAATGGGCCCAGAGGAGGCGTCTCCTAAGTGAAGCTGCCTTCGACATTTTGCTGAGGGTTCCAAGTATTCACACAAGAGCAGTATCTTTGAATGTACTGGGGACTCTGAATTCTGTCTAGTTGATATATCAGTCCTTAGATTTTACTGCCAAGTTGCTAAACCCATATGGGGTAAAATGCAGGAGATACGTACACACAGACTTAGTTCTCAATTATCTGCCAATTGGCACTTGTTTCATTTAATCTTTAATTGAGCCAAAACCAAGAAGCCAAAAAAGCTGAGTTCAATCATTAGGGAAAATGGACAAAAAGACTCCTGTGCTATGGAAATTGTCTCACCGCTTTACATGGGAGCAAGAGTGGAATGCAAACTTAATTTTGTTTATGGCAAAAACGGATCTCCTGGCCCCGTGGTTAAAATGCAGAAAGTAATATTTTTATTAACATTTGACTTTTGGGGCCCTGTTTGGCAATTCTATAGTAATGTCACAAACTATATGTAATATACCGGATTATAGTGTACATCTCAAGTGTGGCTGGAGCCTCATTCTTTCAATGAGGCTTAGTGGGCTTCTCACAGCTTACAGGTAATATGGCAGCTTAGAGTTGAGGGACCTCAGTGGGCTGAACATCAGATGATGAGCCACATGGGGGCAGAAGCTGTGTGTGCCTCCTTTTGGCAGCCCCGATGCCAAGTCCAGAGCCTAGCACACTGTTGGTGTTCACTGAGCACTTCTGAATAAATGAATGAATAAACGAATCCTCACAGATTATCTGAGGATCCACAAACCTCTCAAACATGAAACCAAAGTTTCTGAGGCACTTTCCTCTAATGAGATTGGGAGCCTGTGTTTGTGCAGTTCTTCTCATATTCAGAAATCTAAGGCATGTGGCCACCAGCTTCCAAGTGAGGCCACAGGGCAAGTGACAATAAAGGACATCATCCTATTTTCACAGGAGGACTATTGCCTGGTAGAACAACTATTGCAGCTTCACTGAAGGCAGCGCCTTCTCCCCTCCACCCCGCAAAGACCTGCCACTATGGGTCCCCAGCATGGGACTTGGAGGGGCCTGAGGGGCCTGAAAGTAATTGCTAAGGGGTCACGACTCCATCTTTGTGTATGTCTATGTATGTTTTAAATTAAATGATCACGTGTGTGTGTGTGCGCGCGTGTGTGTGTGTGTGGTGGGGGGGGGGCTCAGGAATTTTGAAGTTGTACAAGGGACCTTGGACTTTTACAGGATGTCTGCTCCCCCTTCCCCTACTGTCCCAGTGATGCAGGTCAAACTAAGCTCAGGCCACAGCCCTTCAGTGAGCACGACTGGCTTTGATGCCTTCTATGAAGGTGTAGAATTCTTAGTTTCCCCAGCAAGTAGAATGGGGCTGGAGAAGGAACAAGAAGTGGAAAACAGTAGGGTAGAAATCCAAGTGATTTCACTGGAAAGAGAAATGTCAGAAGCTCCCAGAACAGCCACCATCAAACATGCTTTCTGGACGAAATGGTTCTTGTAACATCCGCCTTCAGTCTGGTGCTAGAATTGTGACACAGTGGTAACGTGCTGATCTCAGGGTGGGACGCATGCCCTGAGTCTTTCCTAGGCAAGTCCTGTGCCTGCTGGGGCTCACCAGGTGGCCTAAGGGCCAGACTACTCTGCTCAATCATGAGCAGACTACTCTGCTCACTGAGTGGGCAGGGACCTGGGAAGCTTCGAGCAGGAAATGAAGAAACCTAAAATCTGGTTCAGTGTCCCAGGGGGATCTGGGGAAGACAGTAGAGGGAGGGTGATCAAGGCAGACCAGCTGGTGAGAGGAGATTAGGGCAGTGACAGCTTCCATGGAACTCCTGAAAGGCCCTCCAACACCCTGGGGCTCTGGCAAGGTCAAAAAGTGGGGGGCAGTGAGCTATGTCCAGTACAGGAGGCCAGCAGGTGGATCTCTAAGGACTGATGCAAAGAATGCTTCCAGGTTCTGAGAAATTGGCATACCAGGCAGGCTCCTGGACAGAAATTGAGGCACAATGGCTCAAGACCTGTGTCTAGAACTGCACATAAAATCAATCACTAGCTTTAATTGGAGGCGTACCATGTATTAGCATTGCATTTGGCCCTTTCTAATTATTACTTCCTTCAGTATTCACCAATCTTTTTTTTTTTAATTTTTTGGCTTTAAATTTATTCAATGCAAAATAATCCTCTCCAATTTTACTGAGGTGACCGACCACGTCCATGACCAAATCTGCCCCTAAACTCAAATTCAGTTGCTGACCCAGCCCCAGCCTTGGCTTTCTTGTCAGCAACCAGGGGGCACAGCACTCCATCTGCAGGTAACTCTGTCGGCTTCTCCTCTTGTGAGTCTTGCAGGTTGCTCAGCCTCCAGGCCTTTAGGCCGAGACCTGCCAGTCTCTGGACGGCTGCAGCATAGGATAGCAGGCACAATCTCCAGGGGAAGATGAAGGTAATCACAGAGATACTGGATACCTTCATTGGTAAGTTACCAATAGAAATGTCTCCAGGCAAACTGTTCCTTCACGTAGCCTTTGGACTTGAGAAACTGCATGGCCTTCATGACATGAAGGTTGGGCACATTCCTGTCTGCCAGCTCTGGGTGCTTAGGCATGTGGACATCCTTCTTGGTCACCATGACTCCCTCCTTAAAAAGGAGTTCATAAATGGCAATCCGGTTCTTTTTAGGCATCAACATCTCGGCGGCTGTAGGGTCTGGAGCCGAGGCTGGAAAGAGTGTTTACAAATCTTATGCCATGGGCAAAATTTTTCACATGAAGAAACTGAGACTTGGCTGGGTGTGGTAGCTCACGCCTGTAATCCCAGCACTTTGGGAGGCAGAGGTGGGTGGAGCATGAGGTGAGGAGATAGAGACCATCCTGGCCAACATGGTGAAACCCCATGTCTACTAAAAAAAAATACAAAAAATTAGCTGGGTGTGGTGGTGTGCACCTGTAGTCCCAGCTCTGGAGGCTGAGGCAGGAGAATTGCTTGAACCCAGGAGGCAGAGGTTGCAGTGAGCTGAGATCACACCACTGCACTCCAGCCTGCAAGACAGAGTGAGACTCAATCTCAAAAAAAAAAAAGAAAGAAAAGAAAAAGAAACTGAGGCTTAAAAAATTTTTTGTTGTCAAATAAAGATGTAATATATTTAATGTGTTTTATGTGATGATTTGATATGTGTATACAGTGTGTAGTGATTACCATAGTCAAATTAATCCAAGCGTCCATCACCATCCATGCTGTACATGAGATCCCCAGAGCTTGTTCCTATGGTAGCTGAAACTTTGCAGCCTTTGACCAACATCTCTCCATTTCCTGCACCCTGGTCCCTGGCAACCACCATTCTACTCTGGTGGTAGGCCCAGCCCTGCAGCAGACACTTTCACATACATTATGTCATTTAACCTTCACAATATCTTTATCATCATTTTTTATTTCAGGTGAGGGATCGGAAACATAGAGAGACTGAGTGGCTTGCTTCAACTCACACAGGAAGGAAGCAATAACCCAATTAATGGGACTGGGGCACGTGTCAGAGCAAACCAGCAGCAAGACTGCCCTGAGGCTGATGTGCCATGGGAGAGGAAGAGACCTAAGCATTAAGGATGTAATACTTGCTATATACATTTAATCCTCCTTAGCCTAAAACCTGAGTTAGTGATGATGTTGTAAAATGGAGAGAAATTTTGAAGATACACAACTTCAAGGAGTATGGCTCACTTACTAAGTGCAGGGAGTGGCTTTCACCTGAAATGACCCAAAGATGCATTTGTTCTTCATAATGCATGAGTCACGGATTTAGCCCATACATTGAATTCATATTATTAAAACAACAACCTTACACCCATGTCTCCGTGCAGAGGCAGCTAAATCAGTAGGCGCTATTGTGCAGTAAGTGAAACGAATTTTAACTTTAGCATATGTGTCATTTCTTTTGAGTTGTCTAAACTTGGGTACAATTACTCATACTGAGCCGAGGGAATGAAGCAGGTTATTTCATGCCCTTTTAAAAAAGGCTGTAAAACTCTGAATTTTTTTTTTTTTTTTTTTTTTTTTTGTGACAGGGTCTTGTTCTCTCACCCAGGCTGGGGTGCACTAATGAGATCACGGCTCATTGCAGCCTTGACTTCCCAGGCTCAGATCCTCTTGCTTCAGCCTCCCTAGTAGCTGGGAATATAGGCGCAAGCCATCACCCCTGGCTAATTTTTGTATTTTTTGTAGAGATGGGGTCTAGTCATGTTGCCCAGGCTTGTTTCAAACTCCTAGGTTCAAGTGATCCTCTCGTCTTAGGCTCCCTAAGTGCTGGAATTATAGGTGTGAGCCACTGCACTTGGCCCAATTCTGATATTTTTGTATTTCTTATATGTACTGTTGAATGAATAGTAAAGATTTAACATCATATTAGAGCATCATGAGGTTAGAAACTATCAAGTAATAATAACCAACAAATGATTAAAAAATTTTTTTTTTTCTTAGAGACAGAGTCTCGCTCTGTTGCCCAGGCTGGAGTGCAGTGGCACAATCTCGGCTCACTGCAACTTCTGCCTCCTGGGTTCAAGGGATTCTCCCGCCTCAGCCTCCCAAGTAGCTGGGATCACAGGCGCCTGCCACCATGCCTGGCTAATTTTTGTATTTTTAGTAGAGATGGGGTTTCACTATGTTGGCCAAGCTTGTCTCAAACTCCTGACCTCAAGTGATCCTTCTGCCTCGGCCTCTGAATGCAGTCAAAGTGAATTGACCAATTTTTTTTATACACAATACAACTGGGTTAGGAGAAAGATGATCACATAGTTGGATGTCACGGCCATACGAAATTGCTAAAAAAGTTTATAAACACTTTCAGTTTTTGTGCTTTTCTCATTGCAATAACAAACAGTTCATCCACTGGCACTGATTGAGAGATCATAGTTTATTTTAAATAGGCAGGACCACTCTGAAACCATCTCAACAGCTGAAAAACTAGCTTTTGTGGCTTTTTTTTCCTTTTTAAATTCTTTTTGCTTATCCATGTTAGTGAATTTTTCAATACCTGATGAAAGGATTAAAGAAACTTCTTCATTCAAGGTAAACCACACTTTTTCCAATTTAGACATAAGGGAGAAATTATTCCTTCTAAGATCAACCTATAGAAGGTGCATAAAGAATGAAAAGACAAAATATAAAATATAACCCATAGCCAAGGGGAAAAAATGAGGTCAATGCTATGCTTAAAAGGAAGATTCATCCTGGTGCTGCTTAAAGAAAAAAATTGTAAAAATAAAAAAATAAGATTCATAAATGGTCAAAACCCACTTTCAGAGAAAAACTATGAACTATGACTCTCACAAGATAGCTACGAAGTATTTGGCTTGTAGAATTCCCATAGATACAGACTGAAGACATCTATTTTTGTAGAGTTGTTCTTTCTGGCACTATTCTTGATGCTTTGGCAAAAAGCATATTCACACAAACTTTTTTTAAACTTGGGATGAAGTTAATGGAACATTTTGGCAAATGCAAAAAACAGGGCATGAGACTCAAGAGATCAAATTTTACTTTTCCCTAGATACTTACTAAGGAGCAAAAGCCAAAAAATAAGAAAAAAAAAAAAGAATTAGAGACAAACTTAATTTTGTCTTCTTAAAGACACTAACTACATAGAAAAAAAAAAGTCAAATTCTAAAAGCTCAATTTCCCAGAAATGTCTAGAAGTAATTGGAAAGAATATTTTGTATTTCACTTATGATGCATTAAAGCATTTAAAAGTGGAACCTACACATAAGTGACATTAATCAGCTCATGCTGGTGATTAGGAAGAAGAGGCAAGACTTTTTTCTTTTTTGAGACAGAGTCTCACTCTGTTGCCCAGGCTGGAGTGCAGTGGAGTGATCATAGCTCACTGTAGCCTTGACCTCTTGGGCTCAAGCAATCAAGATTTCGAGTGTTTTGGTTGTCTATTGTGGCATAATAGACCACCTTCAAAACCGGTGGCTTAACACAATAACTATTCATTTGCTCATGATTTAGCAATCTAGGCAGCTGGGCAGTTCTGCTGGTCTTGCCTGGAAGTCTGTCATGCAGGTACCATCATCTGAGGGCTTGAATGGAACTGTAACATCCAAGACAGCTTTACTCTATCACGTCTTGTGTGGTCTCACATACTCCAGGACCTCTTTCTACATACCTTTTTTCTCTAGCAGTAGTTGGACTTCCTTACAGCGTGGAATCTGAGTTCCAAAAGGGAGATTTTTTTCTTTCTTTCTTTCTTTTTTTATATAGAGTTTCACTCCTGTTGCCCAGGCTGGAGTGCAGTGGTGCAATCTCGGCTGACTGCAACCTCTGCCTCCTGGGTTTAAGCAATTCTCCTGCCTCAGCCTCCCAAGTAGCTGTGATTACAGGCACCCACCACCATGCCTGACTAACAAAAGGGAGATTTCTAAGAGGACTAGAGCTTTTCAAACCTCTGCTTATATCATGCTAGCTGACATCCCATTTGCCAAAGCAAGTCATATGACCAAGGCCAGCCTCAGTGTGAGAAGGAACAACACAAGGGTATGAACTCTAAGGGGCATTGTTCATTGGGGGCAAACAATGTTAACAGTCTACACACTAACAGGAAAATGTTGAAGGTTATATAAATGCAAGTTCTGTTTTTCTGAATAAGGCAGAATCAGGTTACCTAGAAAACCAGCGATGTTTCAGAGTTGTGTAAAACAGCACCAGTCTTTGGGAATGTTCTTAGTGGTTTGTGGGGCTATATAAACTCACAGATTAGACCAACCAAGCCAATTGATCAACCTATCCATATTTACTAAGCACCGATTGAGTAATTATCACTATGCAAAGTAGTGTGGAAGATGCATTTTTCTTGCATGCAGGGTACCTACAATGGAGTTGGAGAATATAAATAGTAAAAATAATGTTGGAAATACTGTAAGACAGAATATAACAAAGTGCTAAATTATATCATATAGAATGTAAAGTAGTAAAGAATTTCAGACTTCTAGCCATGACCTATTCTGATGAGGCCTTCAACACATGGAGACATGATCTAAGAGATGTAATAAGGCATTAATAATCCAAATCTGAGCATATACACTTGACTACAGCAACCATCTGGCTCTTCTGGGCCTCCTCTCAGGGATAGAAGACAATGGCCTCATAAACACAGAGATCAAGGGAAATCAGCTGCCTAAAGAAAGGTGATTAGACTTTCTCAAACCTGATCCTTGTTGTTGGAGAAAACAGGGCTCTTGTAACTCAATTTTTCAGTATCTGCCTGGTCTTCCTTGTCTTTTGTAACCAACAATGTGGCCATGGGCAATAATCAACTGCACTGGGAGAGGATGACAGCTAAAGAGTTGTGCAGAATGGGAGGAGAAGTGTGGCATTTGGAGCAGCAAATCCTCCCAGATATGAGGTACTGAAGACCGGGGAAGAAAGAACACCACCTCTTTTCTAGGCTCCACCACTTCTTTCATACCATAAATATTTAAGTAACTATTTGTGTGCCAGACATTCTGCCAGATCATAGGGCTACAAAATAAACGAAACATGGTGCCTGCCCCAAAGGAGCTCATGGTCTAGTAAGTAGGCAGATAAAAGCACTACCAGGGAGGCCTGAATAGTATGTTATGTGAGCACAATGGCCAGAATGGCCAACTCTGAGAACAAGAGGAGAGTCTGGGGCAGGGCCAGGGAGAGCCTACTGTATTAGTCAGGGTTCTCTAGAGAAACAGAGGTGTGCGTATGTGTGTGCATATATGTGTGTGCGTGTATATATATGTATATATATACACACACGTATACATATATATATATATATATATACACTCTTCCATATAAAAATGGTAAATCTATCTATCTAAATCCATATATATGGATTTATTATAGGAATTGGCTCATGCATTATGGAGATCAGAAAGTCCCTCAATATGCCACCTGCAAGCTGGAGAACCAGGGAAGCTAGTGTGTGATTCAGTCCAAGTCTAAATTTCTGAGAACCAGGGGAGCCAACTGTGTAACTCTCTTCAAGACCAAAAGCCTGAGAATGGGGTGAGGGTGAGGAGCCACTGGTGTAAATCCTGGAGTCTGAAGGTTGCAGAACCAGGAGCTCTGATGTCTGAAGGTAAAAGAGAATGGCAGGCCCAGCTCAAGAAGAGACAGCACGGTCACTTTTCTTTTGCATTTCTGTTCTACCTGGGCCCTCAATGGATTGGATGGTGCCTGCTCACATGGGTGAGGGCAGATCTTCTTTACTCAGTCTACTGTTTTAAATGCTAACCTCTTCCAGAAACATCCTCACAGGCACACCCAGAAATAAGGCTTTACCAGCTGTCTGGGCATCCCTTAGCCCAGTCAAGCTGACACGTAAAATTCACCATCATATCTGCCAAATGAGGCAATGCCTGGAGTGAATTTGGGAGAATGGTTTGGGGTGATACAAGTGGCTAAGATGGAGAAGGGCAACCCTAGCAGAGGCATGGCCATGTGCAAAGTCATGATGACACATTGTGGGATGGGGAATAGTTTGATAAAACTGGAAAATAGGATACAATGCAGGCAGGTGAAGGATATAGGGCAGAAGAAGGCTAAGGTCAACATATGAACCCTTCTACTAAAATGACTTTATTCTAAGTGGAAGAAAAATTAAATAGTGTTAAGCACAGTAGAGATATGATCAAATTTACATTATAGAAAAGCACGGTTCCATAGAACTTTCAGCAATGATAAAATGTTCTATAATCTTTTCTATTGAACATGATAACCAATAATCACATGAGGCTACTGAGCACTTGAGATGTGGCCAGTGTGACAGAGGAATGGAATTTTTAATTTTTAAATCTAAATTTAGATATCCAAATGTGGCTCTTGGCTGCCATATTGGACAGGTTGACTCTAGAAAAATCCCTCTGGCAGCCATATGGAAAATGGATTGGATGAGGACAAGACTGGAAGAAGATAGAAGATTTGGTAAAAATTCATGTGAGAATTAATATCAAATTAAAGCTGAAGCCATGAGAATGGAGTTGAGAAGACTGACTTGAGAACTACTTAGGAAATGAAAGGGACAGAATTTGATATCTCGTTTGACACGAGGAGGCAGCCCTGATCATGAGAAAAAGAGTGGTATTCAGCAGTAGGGACAAAGAAGTACACTGAGGAGGATGAGGAGGCCAAATCTAGAGGCTGCAAAAGCCAAACAGTCAAGCTTGGATTGACATGGTAGGCTGGAGGAAGAGGTGGCAACACATACATCCTCAGCTGGCATATCATGCTGCTCTTTCTTTAATGTGCAGGATGGATTGTAAGGAAGAGAAAATGGAGGCAGAGAAAGCAGTAGGGAAGATATAGAGATAATTCTGGCATGGTTGAATGTGGTCTGGACTAAGGTAGTGGTAGCAGGAGGGTAGATATCTGGGTGAATTCAGGCTAATGGTGAACAATGTCATTTGAGCATAAAGGATTATGGAAAGAGAACAGTCAATGAGAAATCCATGTTTCTAATCTGACAGGTGAAAGGAAAAGGAAAAGTGAATTAATGATTGTTAAGAACCTGCGAATTAGGCACTGTGCTGCATACTTTCACAAAAGTGTCATCTTTGGGATACTAGACAAATTGGTGGTGTCCAATGGATTGGCCCAGAAGGGAGCATAGTTAGGAAGTTCCACTGAATATTATTTTCTGTATTTTATTTTTTCATTGAAAGATACTCAGAGAGATGTTTTCTGTATTTTAAATAAAATTAAAAATTTTTTTAGAGACAGGGTTTTATTATGTTGCCCGGGTTGGTCTTGAACTCCTGGGCTCAAGCAATCCCTTCAGCTTACTCCCTGCTTCCCAGAGTGCTAGGATTATAGGCATGAGCCAGCCTGTCCAGCCCTAGTCTCTCTCTCTCTCTCTAATGTTTTTTTTTTTTTTTAGACGGAGTTTTGTTCTTGCCACCCAAGCTGGAATGCAATGGTGTGATGTCTACTCACTGCAACCTCTGTCTCCCGGGTTCAAGCTAGTCTTCTGCCTCAGCTTCCCGAGTAGCTGGTATTATAGGTGCATGGCACCATGCCCAGCTAATTTTTATATTTTTGGTAGAGACAGGCTTTCACCATGTTGGCCAGGTTGGTCTCGAACTCCTGACCTCAGGTGGTCCGCCCACCTCAGCTTCCCAGAGTGCTGGGATTACAGGTGTGAGCCACCACGGCTGTCCAGCCCTGATGACTTTTCATTGGCTCAAAACTTAGTCCTATGACCCTACTTAGATGCAGGTAGTACTGGGAAATGTAGTCTCAGAGCAGGCAGCCACCTCTCAGGAACTCTGTATTGCACCAATCCTTCGTAGGTATACCATTGACTCTGTCCCATTCCCATTTACTCCACCTCTTCAGGACCACACATGTAGCATATTCATATTTTCCAGTTGTTTTACATGCTCGGAGCAACCATGCCCCGGCTATCTAAACAGCCACCCTCAAAATCTTCTGAAATTTACTTCTAGAAAAAACACTTTGAACGAGATAAAGAAATAAATAACAAGCCCCATAGACATAATTAGGTCATCAATAAATCGATAGTAAAAACGTAGAGACATGGGGAAGTTGGATCTACATTGCCTTCTTAAGAAGTGCGTGTTGAAGGAGGCACCTCCATTTGTTCTTTGAACGGCTCAGCTTGATATGGGCTGTTACAGAGCATGAAATGGTGAGAGATTTCAGTTGTATGGTCTACAAAATTGTCTATTAGCCTGATATTCTAGGGCTCAGGTGAAATTAATTCAATCTGAATTCTGACAGATATTTATCAACCTGCTACTTTGTATAAGACGCTTCTATGGAAATCTTAAAGGAGAAAAAGAAAAAGAAAAAAATCCCTGGGCCAGCCCCTGTCCTCAAAGAGTCTACAGCTTTTATTGTTAAACAGACCTTTGTTGAGCTTATTTGTCAAATTCTTACAAAATGCATGTCTCTGAAGTGATGTAGTTTGGACATAGAAACAACATGCAGTGTAGGCCAGGGTGTGGTGGCTAATACCTGTTATCCCAGCGCTTTGGGAGGCCAAGGAAGGAGAATTGCTTGAAGCCAGGAGTTCAAGATGAGCCCTGGCAACATAGCAAGACCCTGTCTCCAAAAAAAAAAAAAAAAAAAATTAAAATATTAGCTAGGCATGGTGGTGCATACCTTTAGTCCCAGCTACTTGGAAGGATCGCTTGAGCCCAGGAGTTTGAGGCTGCAGTAAGCCGTGATCACACTCCTGCACTCCAGCCTGGGCAACAGAGCAAGACTGTGTCTGCAAAAAAAAAAGGAGAGAAAGAAAGAAAGAGAGAGAGAGAGAGAGAAAGAAAGAAAGAAAGAAAGAAAGAACGAAAGAAAGAAAGAAAGAAAGAAAGAAAGAAAAAGAAAGAAAGAAAGAAAGAAAAGAAAAGAATAGAAAGATGGATGGAGGGAGGGAGGGAGAGAGAAAAAGAGAGTGAGAAAGAAGGAAAAGAAAGAAAGAAGGAAAGTGTGAGAGAAAGAAGGAAGGAACAGAAGAAGAAAGAAGGAAAGAGAAAAAGAGGGAGAGAAAGAAAGAGAAAGAAGAAAGAAAAAGAAAGAAAGAAAGAAAGAAAAGAAAAAAAGAAGAAAGAAACACAGACAGGTAATGCAGTGTGGTTGAGCACTAGGTGTTGACATATTTTTACCCTGCTGGCAGTGCTACCTCTTGTGGACTCGAATTCTTAAACTTAGGGCAACTAGAGAAGGGAAAATGTGAAAATGATGCAAAAAGATATTTTAGAGACTGATTTCTAATTTTCACTCAAAAATGTCTGCCAGATTTTGAGTCAGAGTTCACGTCAAGAGAGCGAAGGCTCTATTCCTTAAATCTCCACCAAGGCCAAAGCAAGGTGATTTAATTACTCACTACTTTATTTTTGCTCATTTGCAAAATGAGAATAATGGCTTTCAACCACTTACCTTGCAGGGTAGCTCTGGGCTGACAGAAAAAAAAAAGGCATTGTAAAGACAAGGTACTATTACATAGGTGTAGGCTTTCCTTTATCCTAGAACTACTCCTTGTAGTAACAGACACCTGGGGTGGGGAAAAAAAAAAAAAAACCTCCTTAATAACAAATGTATAAAATTACGTGCTCTGCCCAGCTGTGTATTTCACAGAAAGGCCAAATGGGACTGTGTGAAACAAGAGCTGGAGAGAAAATTCATGCAATTGGAATGTGATATTTAAAAAAATTTTAATTTAACAGATATAAAATAAAAATAGAAATGGTGTCTTGCTATGTTGGCCAGGTTGGTCTTGAACTCCTGGCCTCAAGCAATCCTCCCATTTCGGCCTCCCACAGTGCTAGGATTACAGGCATGAGCCACCTGACCCAGCCTTGAACGTGAATTCTTCATAGGGGGTTTGGCAGAGCTATCTACCAGGGAGTGCCCTAACAGGAGGTACCATTGTCAAGGTTCTGACAAAAGCTAGAATCTGCTTGCAGTGAGCAAAAACACTTGATATAATCAGGCTGAGAATTCTACTCTGGTTTGGTTAACACTGGGGTTTCTGACCTCAAAAGATAAACCAGACAGAGGCCATGGGCCAAGCGAATATCATTACTTTACAAGAAGTCCTTAGATCAGGGGACCTGGAACAGGGAGGTCCAAACTTTAAAGAGAGGTGGAGATGTGCTGTAATCCCAGGCAGGCACATAGCTGGGTTCTGGATACCATTTCATGGTAATGAGGGCTGAGCAACTGAACAAGTCCTTACCTTTCACTGTCTTGTCTGGAAACAAAAGTGGGTGATCTTCGATTTGTATTTCCTGATGCCCAGGGGTCTAGGGGTAATTCTCAGTTTTCAAAATGATTAATAGAAACCTTGCCTTTATTTAGAGTCTGACAACATAGGCTAAATCAAGCACACTATCTTCACTCTGAACTGGAATGATTTCAGCTCTGTGTGGTCATGCTAATTGTTTCATGTTAACCAAAAGGCTACATTTGCACAGTAATGTAGATATTTAACAACATAGAAAAATGCTTGTTAAGAAATACACTTGGTGAAACTTTCTTTTCTTTTTTTTTTTTTTTGGAAACGGACTCGTGCTCTGTCACCTAGGCTGGAGTACAGTGGTGCGATCTTGGCTCACTGCAACCTCCGCCTCCTGGATTCAAGCAATTCTCCTGCCTCAGCCTCCTGAGTAGCTGGGACAACAGGTGCACACCGCCACGCCAAGCTAATTTTTTATATTTTTAGTGGGGATGGGGTTTCACCATGTTGCCCAGGCTGGTCTCGAACTCCTGAGCTCAGGCAACCCACCCTCCTCGGTCTCCCAAAGTGCTTGGATTACAGACGTGAGCCACTGTAGAAAAGTAACAAAAGATTTTTTTTTTCTTGCATGGTAGAATTGCAGGATTCCAAAAATGCTTTCCATCTTAGGGTTCACAATGATGCTAACAAATTGGGTGGCAGAACTTTACTCATTGTCTAGTTTCCTCTGGTTTTCGATGTGCCTCGCCAGGTGTGTGTGTCAATACAATAAGTAGAAATGCCTTTAGTCTTTTGGTTTTGTTTGTATTCTTTTGGTTGCTATTGGTGATCCACACACTACTATTGGCTTAGAATGATGTTATTGTTTTCTCTGTTAAATGATGATGACATAGGTCAATTTCTGCAACCTGATTGATTATTAAGTGAAACCAAGCCAGTAACAAGTCATAGTTTAACCATGCAATTTAAAAGAGAATAGTAATAATGAGCAGGACCCAGGGTTTCTGATCCCAGTTCATATTCCTAGGAGAACTTGAGAGGAGAGAAGGGAAGAGCTGCTATATTGGGGAGCGAGTAGAAAAGGAGGAGAAAACCTATGTTTTGACTAAGAGGAAGAACAGCCATGAGTATAATGTTAGGTCAATCACTGTATTAAAGGGACATTATTGCGTTTGCTATGCTGTTATAAGACACACTGAGTTTATTACCCATGCGTGTCTAGGTTCTTGGCTCTAAGGACATTCTTTTTAACAACAGCATGCATGGCAAGTTCCACTTCCATCTTAAGATTTGAAGGATGTAGCTCTGCATGAATCACTTCTGAAGTATTGGGAGGTCAGCCAAACCCCAAATTCACTTTTGTTAGTTTGAGTTTGTTTGCGCACAACAATGCATGTATGTCCCACCCACCCTTCTAGGGTGAAGTAAACCTCTAGTGCTTGGGACACATCTGTAGCCTTTACACCACAGATGGGCCTCACCCAGGTGTTTTCCTTTTGTCCTCTCAGAGTCCTCTTAGAAGCATAACTGGGATCAGATGTCTCGGGTCCAGCTGATTATTCCTGTTTTTCTTAAAATATGGGCAAGTCATTTAATTCCTTTAAGCATTCTCTTTCTACATTAAAACATGACAGCCCCAGCCAGGTGCAGTGGATCATGCCTGTAATCCCAGCACTTCAGGAGTCCAAGGCAGGTAGATCGCTTGAGTCCAAGAGTTTGAGACTGGCCTGGGTAGCGTGGCGAAACCATATCTCTACCAAAAATACAAAAAGTTATCTGGGTGTGGTGGTGTGCACCTGCAGTACCAGCTACTTGGGAGGCTGAGGCCAGAAGATCACTTGAGTCCGGGAGGTGGAGGTTGCAGGGAGCTGAGATTGCACCACTGCACTCCATCCTGGACAATGGAATGAGACCCTATATCAAAAGCAACAACAATAAAAACAAAAACATGACAGCCCCATTTTGCCTTAAAAATATGTGTCCTTACATTTTCTGCTTTAATGTCTCAAAGCACTTGCTCATAACATTGCTTCATTTAAACTTCAGAACAGCCTTCCTCCTCCCACCCACCAAAGTGTCCTCATTCTCATTACTCATCTTTATATCTCTGGTATCCAGGACTGTGGAGCATAGTTGTTTCCTGGATGTTTGGTTTAGACATATAATCTTTAGAGAGATGACTTTACTAGCAAATATTAACTTAAGATATGTAGCTTTTATTTGATCATCTTTATAGCTGTTCTCAGTGGGCAAATACACTTATTGTACTTTGACATCGCAAAGTTATTTTTAAACTGCAATGACAACATGAAGTCAATGATATCACTTATCCTTTGACTAGGGAATGTAACAAAACACATTAAAGAGAAATATTATCATCGTACAGTACAATAAATTTGTATGTCATGCTATTAAGTGTTGCTGTTTATAGCAAAATATGAAGCCCTGTAAGCACAAAGCCTTGATTTGAATCCAGGGACTGTGGTAGCTGCTGCCGAGATTTCGGATAGCATCAGAACATCTCAGCAAAAGGACCTGGCAGTGTGGAAGAGTTACTGGCCAGGGCAGAAAACAGCTTTTTAAATTTAGACTTTGCTTTCACTTTTACATTTTAATAAAATAGTTTTGGAATCTTAGCCATTTGTTGAATGCTTTCCTTCAAATAATCTTGTCTGAGAGGACTTTAAAAAGTATATAAAATCTTTCTCACTTTTTTTTTTTTTTTGAGTCGGAGTCTCGCCTTGTCGCCCAGGCTGGAGTACCGTGGTGGGATCTCGGCTCACTGCAACCTCCGCCTCCTGGGTTCATGCCATTCTCCTGCCTCAGCCTCCCGAGTAGCTGGGACTACAGGTGCCCGCCACCACGCCTGGCTAATTTTTAGTATTTTTAGTAGAGACGGTGTTTCACTGTGTTAGCCAGGATGGTCTAGATCTCCTGACCTTGTGATCCGCCCGCCTCGGCCTCCCAAAGCTCTGGGATTACAGGTGTGAGCCACCGTGCCTGGCCCTTTCTCGCTTTTTATCAATCTTCTTTCATCAACTTAGGTGGGACCATATCACTTAGGGCAGGACTATTAGAGTCAGTGCTGGGTACTCATTCAGTCGATTTAATAGAATATTTTGAAAGTTTTTATTAGGACAAAAGCAATATAGTTTTGTTCTTGGAGAAATTAAAAAATATAGGCAAGCAAAAAGAAGAAAATAAACAACAAAAAAAATCCCCTCTCTCCATCCTATCTATCCACTTGAATATCCTATTGTAAAGCTTTCAAAAATTCTGGCCAGGCGCAGTGGCTCACGCCTATAATCCCAGCACTTTGGGAGGTCAAGGCAGATGGATTGCTTGAGCTCAGGAGTTTGAGACTGGCCTGGGCAACATGGCGAAATCCCATCTCTACAAATAATAATAATAATAATAAAATTATCCAGGCATGGTGGCTCATGACTGTAGTCCCAGCTACTTGGGAGGCTGAGGCGAGAGGATCACTTGAGCACCAGAGTTTGATGCTGCTGTGAGCCATGCTTGTGCCACTGCACTCCAGCCTGGGCAACAGAGTGATACCTTGTCTCAAAAAAAAAATTGTCTGCTTTCACACACACACACATACACAAACACACACACGCACATTCATATAAATTTCTTTTTTTTTTTTTTTGAGACGGAGTTTAGATGTTGTCATCCAGGCTGGAGTGCGGTGGTGCGATCTCAGCTCACTGCAACCTCTGCCTCCCGGGTTCAAGAGATTCTTCTGCCTCAGCCTCCCCAGTAGCTGAGATTACAGTCACATGCCACCATGCCCAACTAATTTTTGTAGTTTTAGTAGAGACAGGGTTTCACCATGTTCGCCAGGCTGGTCTTGAACTCCTGGCCTCTGGTGATTCACACGCCTCAGCCTCCCAAAGTGTTGGGATTGTAGGCGTAAGCCCCCACACCTGGCCACATTTCTTATGTTTAGTAGATATTTCAGTTCTGCAAAAATCCTTAATAACAGCTTTAAGATATAATTTATATACCATAAATTCATAAAGTGCACCATTCAGTGGTTTTTAGTATATTCACACAATTGGTGATGTGATAGTGGTGATGCATAACGTGATGGTTATCATCACCACTATCTAGTTCCAGAACATTTTTATCACTCCAAAAAGAAACCCCATAGCCAATAGCAGTCACTCCCCATACAATATGTGGTCTTTTTGTCTGACTTCTTTCACTTACTGTAATGTTTTCAAGGTTCATCTGTGTTGTAAGCATGGATCAGAACTTCATTTCTTTTTATGTGTGACAGATATTCCATTGTATGGATATACCACATTTTGTCTATCCATTCATCAGTTGGTGAACATTGGATTGTATTCATTTTTATATTATATGACTAATGCTGCTATGAACATTTATGTACAAGTTTTTGTGTGGATATACGTTGTCAGTTCTCTTGAGTACGTTCTTAGGATTGGAATTGCCAGATCACATGGTCCTGTTATGTTTAAGTTTTTGAGGAATTGCCAAAGTGTCTGCACCATTTTAGATTCCCATCAGTAATCTCTGAGGGTTCCAATTTCTCCACATCCTCACAAATACTTTTTGTTATATATCTTTTTGATTATAACTATCCCAGTGTGTGTGAAGTAGTAGCTCATTGTGGTTTTGGTTTGCATTTTCCTGATGGATAATGATAATGATGTTGAGCATCTTCCGTGGTCATGCTTATCGACCATTTTTATATTTGCCCACTACTTTTTAAAAAATGGTTGAGTTGTAAGAGTTTATTCTGGATATGAATTTCTAATTAGATATATGATTTGCAAATATTTTCTTCTATCTTGGGGATTGTCTTCTACTTTCTTTTCTTTTTCTTTTTTGAGATGGATTCTCTGTCTCCCCGGCTAGAGTGCAGTGGCACAATCTCAGCTCACTGCAACCTCTGCCTCCTGGGTTCAAGTGATTCTCCTGCCTCGGCCTCCCTAGTAGCTGGGATTTCAGGTGTGCGCCACCATGCCCAGCTAATTTTTGTATTTTTAGTAGAAAATTTCGCCATGTTGGCCAGGCTGGTCTTGAACTCCTAACCTCAGGTGATCAACCCATCTTGGCCTCCCAAAGTGCTGGGATTACAGGCATGAGCCACTGTGCCTGGCCATCTTTCGCTTTCTTGAGGGTGCCTTGGAAGCACAAAAATTTTAAAATTTGGTAAGTTTCAATTTATCTTTTTCTGTGTGTGTGTGTGTGTGTGTGTGTGTGTGTATGTGTTTTGAGACAGATTTTTGCTCTGTCGCCCAGGCTGGAGTACAGTGCCAAGATCTTGGCTCACTGCAACCTCCGCTTCCCGAGTTCAAGTGATTCTCCTGCCTTGGCCTCTGGAGTAGCTGGGATTACAGGCACATGCCACCACACCTGGCTAAGTTTTGTATTTTTAGTAGAGACAGGGTTTCACCATGTTCCCCAGGCTGGTCTTGAACTCCTGACCTCTTTTGATCCACCCGCCTCGGCCTCCCAAAGTACTAGGATTACAGGCATGAGCCACCGCGCCCAGCCCAATTTATTTTTTTCTTTTGTTGCTTGTGCTTTTGATATTATAGCTAAGACAGCATTGCTAATCCAAAGTCATGAAGATTTACTCCTATGTTTCTCCCTTAGAGTTTTATAGTTTTAGCTTTATAGTTTTATAGTTTAGCTCTCTAAATGTAAAATTTAGAGATCTTAAATCCATTTCGAGTTAATTTTTGTATATAGTATGAGGTGGGGATCCTACTAGATTATTTTGGGATGTCCAGTTTTCCCAGCAGCATTTATTAAAAATATTATTCTTTTTCCATTGAATAGTCTTGGCACCCTGTTGAAAATCCAGTGACCATAAATGTAAGGGTTTATTTCTGAGCTCTCAATTCTATTCCACTGATCTATGTTTATCCTTATGCCAGTACTACACTGTCTTGATTACTGTAGCTTTGTAGTAAGTTTTAAAACTAGGAAGCGCGAGTCCGCTGACTTCATTCTTTTTCAGAATCGTTTTGGATTTTCTAGGTCTCTTGCATTTCCACATGAATTTTAGGATCAGCTTGTTAATTTCTGCAAAAAAAAAAGTTGGAATTTTGATCCCTATCAAAATCCATTGTGTTGAATTGTAGGTTGCTTTAGGAAATATTGCCATCTTCACAATATTGTCTCCTAATCCATGAACATGGGAGGCTTTTCCACTTATTTAGGTCTTTTAACATTTCTTTCAAAGAGGTTTTGCAATTTTTATTGTACAAATATTGCCTTCCTCTAATTGCTTAGAGGGCTTATGTGGGTTCTGTTTTAGTAGGGTGTTCTGCATAAAGACCAAGCATCAGTCCGGGGTCGGGGCGGGGGCGTCTCCTCTGTTCTGAGGCCATCATGGCAGGTGGCGTACCTCACTCAATCTCTCTTAGCTTACTTGTAAAATTTAGCAGATTAGGCATCTAAAGGATTTCCTCTAAGGTTCCTTTCCAGGTTGGCAAATTACAACTTGCATTATTGGCTGTCTTTTAAACATGTACGTCCCACCACTCCCAGTTCCCTGGCTCAGCCTGCGGCTGCAGTGCCACAGGGATCCTAGGTGCACAGTGTTGAGGAGTTGACGGATCAACACTTGGCTGGGAAATCGAAATGTCTTTGATGTGAGTTCTGCAGGTAGTGGCAGTTTCCTCTGCTCTCAACCAAATTCGTTTACAAGCCTCCTTTACCCTTAGGTCACGGGTGGCTTTTCTGGCTTTGACCTGAGCGGTGAGTATCCAGAGAGGAGAACGATCTAATTAATTTCTGTGCTGGCGCCTGGAGGGTTCGAAGATCCCAGGCTCCCCCTCCGGCCGCCTGGGTGGGAGCCCGGGAACGCCTCTTCCATTCCCCGTCCGCGAAGTTTGCGGCGCGCCTCGCACGGGAGAGACGCCGTCTGCTGGCCCGCGGCAGAGCGCTGTCAGTTCCTGATCCGGCTGTTGCCCGCTCCAGCCGCGGCAGGTTCGCGAGCTGAGAGGCCACCCCCACGCCGCGGGCTTCCAGCGCGTGGAGCAAGGGGAGCGGCCCCGGCGCCGCCCATATCCCCGGCTGCGCTAGTCCTGGCGCTGCAGGTCCGGGAGGCGCAGGCGGAGAGCGGCGGTGCCCCGGTGACCCTCTGCGGACGGCACAGGCGGGAGGACCCTGCGCGGCTGGATGGCGGCGGCCGCGCGGCCTCGGGGTCGGGCACCGGGGCCAGTCCTGCCGCCGACGCCGCTGCTGCTGCTGGTGCTGCGGGTGCTGCCAGCCTGGGGGGCGACCGCTCGGGATCCCGGGGCCGCGGCCGGGCTCAGCCTTCACCCGCCTTACTTCAACCTGGCGGAGGCGGCGAGGATTTGGGCCACCGCCACCTGCGGGGAGAGGGGACCTGGCGAGGGGAGGCCCCAGCCCGAGCTCTACTGCAAGTTGGTCGGGGGCCCCACCGCCCCAGGCAGCGGCCACACCATCCAGGTGAGGGCCTCGGAGAGAGCCGGGGTGGGCGCGCCTTCTCCTTCCCGCGCCGGCCAGACACCCGGAGAAGGGGTCGGGCCCTTTCCTCACGCGCGCTAGTGGCTCCGGGCGACCGGGAAGGGCAGTCCCCATCCCCGCGCGCGAGGGCCCACGACCCAGGAACGATCCCGTGGAAGCACTGCACCGGCACCACCGGCCCGAGGCGAGGAGGGGAAGCACGCGAGGTGACCTGAGGCTGTGGTCAGGTTCGGGCTGGTGGAGGGGAAAGTGTGAGGCTGCGCTCTAATAGATGCAGGCGCCTCGGCCCTTCCCGCCTCCGTCACCCACGGAGCGTCCCGCCAGGCTTGAGTCCTCGAGGGTTCCGGGGAGCCTCCTACCCCACCTCCCGGGCCTTATTCGGAGGAGTTCGTGGCAGTTACCTTCTGTGGTGTATTTTAAGGGAGAATTTTTAGGTTGTAACAGCGGTATCACTCTGTTACTGAAAAGATTCACTTCACTGCACTGCCTGAAGTGCCACCATCCAGTCATTGGGGGTGAATGAGACCTTAGGCGGACAGAGATAGAATGGTTCTCAGAGATCCGAGCCTCACCGCGAACACCCGGGGCAAACGACATTGCGGTGCAGCTTAAGCAGCATCTTGCAGTGCCTGGCCCTTACTCACAGGTCTCACTCTATCGCCAGGCAGGAGTGCAGTGGGGCGATCACGGCTCACGGCAGCCTAGAACTCCTGGGCTCAAGGGATCCTCCCGCCTCAGCCTTGGGCGTAGTGGGACTACAGTGCCTGGCAATTTTTTTTTTTTTTTTTTTTTGAGACAGAGTCTCGCACTGTCGCCGGGGCTGAAATGCAATGGTGCGATCTCGGCTCACTGCAACCTCCGGCCTGGCAATTATTTATTTATTTATTTATTTTTCTGTAGAGACAGAGTCTGGCTATTTTGCCCAAGCTGGTCTCAAACTCTTGGCCTCAAGCTGTCCTTCTGCCTTGACCTCCCAAAGGGGCAGCAGAATTTGAATCCAGTCCTGACTTCAAATCCTCGACACTAAGCCCAAATTGCCTCCTTCTTCTGCAAAGTATTGCTGAGGAATAGGAAGTGTAGTGGGAAGAGGGAGAGATTTTGGAGCTTGGGTTCTAAAAGAGCAAGGTTATCATTGGGTGTCTAGATTAGTGTTTTAGAAACTCTTTTGACCATGCACTTCCATAAATGACAAGTTGTTGAACATGTAGTGCCATATGTGCTTATTTACTTATAAACTACATGCATGTATTCTATTGATATGTGTTGTGCATATTTTAAAACATGCAAAAAGAGAAATCTAAAAGACAAAATAACAATGATGAAAATACTTTTTACCATATTTATATATTATCTATATTATAAAACATGCAAGAAAAGAAACTAAAAATATAAAATAACAATGTTGAAAATACTTTTAAACAGTCCCCAAATAATTTTGCTTTCTCTATTTTATGATTGTGTGTTTATAAACACACAAATATGCAAATATAATTGTGTGTATAATTATTTTTGAGAAATTTAGTTTAGCTCTTATAACAATTCAGTTTTTAATTTAATTTTATTTTTGAGACAGGGTCTCACTCTATCACCCAGGCTGGAGTGCAGTGGTGCTATCTTGGCTCACTGCAACCTCCACCTCCTGGGCCCAGGTAATCCTCCCACTTCAGCCTCCCAAGTAGCTGGGACTATAGGCACATGACACCATGCATGGCTAATTTTTGTATCTTTTGTAGAGACAAGGTTTTGCCATGTTGGCCAGACTGGTCTTGAACCCCTGGGCTCAAGTGATCTGCCCACCTTGGCCTCCGAAAGTGCTGGGATTACAGGCATGAGCCACTGCACCTGGCCTGATTTTTATGTTATACTTGATTTTAGTGATTGTTATAGCTGAAAAGATACCTAAAAAAAATGTAGATTCAAATGGAAGAACTGCATTGACCAGTCACATAATTTACAGAGTTCAGTGCAAAGTGGAAATGTAGAACCCTTGTTAAAAAATTATTTTAAATATCAAGATGGTGACAGCACAGCATTGAAGTAAGTGAGAGGCCCTTCGAAGTGAGGGGCCGCATGTGACTGTACAGGTCTTTTGCCGTCTAAGCTACTAAATCATGGTACTATAGCTCTAGCTCTGCCCCATCCTTCAGTTAGCCTAAAAATTTTTAGAAGTAGAAACTTGGCCAGTAATTGTTCACTTCCAAGTTATATTCAGCATTCCTAGTAGAAAGGTATTACGTTTTGATGTTTTGTATTGTTTTGTTTTTGAGATGAAGCCTCTCTCGTCTCTCCCAGGTTGGAGTGCAGTGGCACAGTCTCGGCTCACTGCAACCTCCACTTCCTGGGTTCAAGCAATTCTCCTGCTTCAGCCTCCCGAGTAGCTGGGATTACAGGCGCCTGCCACCACGCCCAGCTAATTTTTGTATTTTTAGTAGAGACGGGGTTTCACCATGTTGGCCAGGCTGGTCTCGAACTACTGACCCCAGGTGATCCACCCGCCTTGGCCTCCCAAAGTGCTAGGATTACAGGTGTGAGCCACCGCAGTCGGCCTGTTTTGGTGTTTTAAACAATAGATTGAAGACTCGTTGCAAATCTTTTGCTGGAAAATATTAATGTTAGAAATTTTTGTTTCCATGAGAAAAGACTTATTTCTGTCATTCTGATGCTTGTTTTCTATATGCTTTATATATTTTTTGGCTACTCTCAATTCTTCTACTATTGTCTTCTGGTTTAATTGATTTTTACCATTTTGATTCTCTCCTCATTTCCTTTTCTATATATATATTTAAGGTTTTTTTAGTACTTATTCTGAGGATTACAATTAGTATCCTAAATATATAACAATCCAGTTTGAATTAATACTAGCTTAACTTCAATAGCATCCCCAATTCTGCTTCTATATAACTCTGTCCTTTATGTTATTGTTGCAAATTACATCTTTATACATTATTGTTCATTATTATAAATTTATAATTATTGTTATTATATAAGCATTTGTCTTCTAAATAATATACAAAAAAAAGCAGTTAAAAACCAAAGATATGGAGAGGCATGATGGCTCACGCCTGTAATCCCAGCACTTTGGGAGGCCGAGGTGGGCGGATCGCCTGAGGTTGGGCATTCAAGACCAGCTTGGCCAGCATGGTGAAACCCCATTTCTACTAAAAACACAAATATTAGCCAGGCGTGGTCGCAGGCGCCTGTAATCCCAGCTACTTGGGAGGCTGAGGCAGGAGAATTGCTTGAACCCAGGAGCTGAGATCATGCCATTGCACTCCAGCCTGGGCAACAGAGCAAGACTCCATCTCAAAAACAAAACAAAACAACCCAAAAATACAATAATACTGGTTTTTATGTTTACATATGTAGTTACCTATACTGTTGTTCTTTCTTAGTATGGCTTTGAATTACTGTCTAGTGTCTTTTCATTTCATCTTGAATGACTCCTTTTAGCATTTCTTGTAGAGTAGATCTGCTAGCAGGATTCCCTCAGCTCTTGTGAGTGAGACTCTGTAACAAAAAAAAAAATAGAGAAATGTACAGTGCATTATACACTGAACACATTTGGCATACTAAATAATCCACTGGCATACACACTTCTATAGCCTTCTATATTATAGAAATAGTAACTTGTTTTAGTACTGTTTTAACAACTAGATATTATTTGCTTAAAGATACTTCTTATCAGCTCAAATAACATTTTGGGGGGAGATTTTAATTTTTAAGGTTAATTTAGTGGCAATAATACATTTTTCCAGATCATACATTTATTCCCGGTTGTAATTGAGGCATTTATGAAACCTGTGTTAACTCTCAGCATTCTGGAACCATTTGCCTAGTTAGGAAAAGATTTACTAAGTGGCACCTGAGTGGTCTAAGTCAATGGCGCTGCCTATGGTTGTGCTATATACATGGATTCCTGGCCAAGCGGGTGAGTGGGGCCACCTGGGCAGGGCTGCATCTGCTCAGAGGCAGGGAGTCTTTTTCTGCTTTGCAATAAAGAAGTGTTTGAATGAGGTCGTAGGGCACTGATTAGATCCCTCATGTCAACAGGGTGGAAACTGCCCTGAGGAAAGCCAGCTCCTTGAGTCCCCTGTGTCCTGCCAGTTTCTCAGTGTCAAAAACATATTGTATTCCCTCAGTGGTTTTCCCATCCTAGAAGCTCAGAAAATACATGTGGAGTTAATAAATGAATATTAACTGGAGAGAAATACGGATTTAAAGTGATTATGCACATCTAAATTGTGAGAGGTGGGGAATAGAAGTGAGTTCTCCGTTACTTTCAAGTTGCACCATATACTGTGCATACTGTGTATAGGAGTGATACCAAATATAGGGGGCAGAATGGTAAGAAGGAGGAATGGCCTAGTAACAAGGGGCTTTGCTCCCCTGCTTAATGCAGGATATTGATTTAACACACACAGACAACACTTATTGATGCTTGGCACAGGTCTAAAGCATATTACACATTGACTTCTTGATTGTCACGACAATTTGTGAATGTATGAAGGAGGTACAATTAGCATGCCGCTTTTACAAATGAGGAAACTGAAGCACACAGAAGTTAAGTGATGTGTCCAAGATCACACAGCTAGTATGTGGTAAAGCCAGATTTAAACCCAAGTACTCTGGCTGCAGGATTCACCCTCTTACCTGCTATACTATGCTGTCACAGACATGCTAACTACTCCTTCCTCTGAGTTCCAGCTAAACTTTGCATTGCCTTGCTAATTCCACTTATCACCTTGGAGCCATCCATCTTCATGTCTGTTTCCTTATTAGGATCATGAGCTTCCTGAGGGTGGGGCCCTGTCTTCCTGTTCATGTCTGGACAGAGTATTGAGATTCCCTATAGAGAAGAATTCCTGTGCAAAGTATGCTGCACTGTTTCCTTGTGGAAGCTTGTCTTAGACACCCCATCAATGCTTTTTGAAGAAATATTCAAAAGGCAACACCACCGCAGAATTTACTTATCAGAGCAACACTCTGATGGAATTGCTGTTTGATTTTAAAAGTACCTGAATTTTAACAATCTGTCTTCTGGAAGACAGGTGTGGCCCTGCTGTGTCTGATGCAGTGGCTGAACCCAATGCCTAGGACTGGACTCCCAGAAGCCGGAAGAGGCAAGGAAGGATCCTTCCTCTACAGATTTCGGAGGGAGGGCAGTCTTGCTGACACCTTGATTTTGGTCTTGTAGACTCCAGCATGGTGAGAGAGAAATTTCAGTTGTTCTAAGCCACCCAATTTGTGCTACTTTGTACGGTAGCCTTAGAAACTTAATGCAGTAACTTTAGCTTTAACTTAGTTAACCAGCAGGTGTATTGACCATTCAGTGCATGCGTGTTATCCCTGTATGGGAGAGCAACAGAGAGGGGACATTGCATGAGGCTCTGTGTGTAGTTCTAGAGTCTTGGTTTGTGAGACTTTGCAACCTGATAACTCAAAATGTGGCCCCTAAAAAGAATGAGAAGAGCTCTAGGCTGAACAAATATTTAGAGATCATGCACATCATGAGTCATCCTTAAGGCCAGGAATGGTGGTTCACACTTATAATCCTAGCACTTTGGGAGGCTGAGGCGGGTGAATCACTTGAGGTCAGGAGTTTAAAACCAGCCTGCCCAAATAAAAAAAAATTAGCTGGGCATGGTGGTGTGTGCCTGTAATCCCATCTACTTGGGAGGCTGAGGCAGGAGAATTGCTTGAACCCAGAGGCAGAGGCTGCAGTGAGCTGAGATCACACCACTGCACTCCAGCCTGGGTGACAAAGCGAGACTCCATCTCAAAAAAAAAAAAATAGAGAAATATGTGCACTTCTTTATGGCAGTAAGCTGTGTTGTGTGTGTCTTACACCTGATCCTTGCTTAATGCATGTGGGGTGGCCCGAGTTTGGGGGTGGTACATACCTGTGAGCCTTGGATCCACTTTTTGAACAGAGTCCAGTGGTTGGATAATTCCTTCACTACTACTAGTGAGGTCTCAGAGGGCTGCTTCAGGGGAGGGAAGGGATGGAATTGTGAAATGAAAGCTCCTATTCCCTATGTCACGGGATTGGCTCTGCAGAGACTAAATATTGCGAAACATTTGTGTGCATGAAAGACACTGGTGGCAAAGACTCTATGCAAGAGAGTTTGCACAGTAATTTGATGAGAATGCAAACATTTCAGATTTTTAAGTTTTCTTACATGTTTCCAGGCTGCTTTCCTATTTTATTGTGACGACTTATCATTTACTGTATCTTTAATGTGCCATTGAATTCTAAATGTTTTTGATGAACTAGAAAAAGTAGCAGAACGTTCTGGGAGACTTCATTAGGAAAATCACTAAATAAGCTTGTTATAAACTTGAGTTCTCGTTCTTTCATTTTATTTCATTATCTTCTAGGTAAACTTATTAGACTTTTCTTGGAATAAAAATATAGCTGTTAAAGTAAAATTTTCTGATAGAAATGCTAAGAGCAGGTGAAATCCTTTTTTTTTTTTTTTGAGACGGAGTTTTGCTCTGTGGCCCAGGTTGGTGTGCAGTGGTACGATCTCGGCTCACTGCAACCTCTGCCTCCTGAGTTCAAGCGATTCTCCTGCCTCAGCCTCCCAAGTAGCTGGGATTACAGGCATGTGTGAACACGCCCGGCTAATTTTTGTATTTTTAGTAGAGATGGGTTTCACCATGTTGCCTAGGCTGGTCTTGAACTCCTGACCTCAAGCAATCCACTTGCCTTGGCTTCCCAAAGTTCTAGGATTACAGGCGTGAGCCACCGCACCCTGATAGATTAAATCTTTATTCTCTTTCTCTGACCAGGTGCTGGCTTAGAAGAGATTCTTTCAACCTTTCCTATACTTGATGTTACCTGCAGCATCCTCGTTTTCTTTGATAACTTGCCTTGGTTCTGGGTGTGGTCTTTCTCTGGCTACTCCACATGTGACTGTCACTGTAGCTTAAGAAAATTGTAGCTGAAACAAGCCACAGTAGAACTGCCTGACTAAATATGAGGAAGAGGAGGCCAAAGGCCTTTAGAATCATTACGAAGATGTTTGTAAGCAGTGGTTCTCCATCTTCATGGGAGATTAAATAGGAAGGAGGGTGTAATGTTGCAGCACAAAGTACTGGGATTTGCTACAGAGAAGAACTTCCTGTGCTAAGCGTGCTGCACCACTGAAATGATTTCTGAACAGGAGGATAAGGGCCTCATCTTTAGGTCAAAATCCTCTGTGCGATCTTTTAGCCCCCAACATTTGCAATTACAAGGCTTTACTTGGGAGGCCTCATGGGGGAAAGCTGCCCTCCCCACACCTGACTTGGTGCACAGTGAATGCATTGCAATTTTCTGGAGGAAGTTTTGGTCAAGGATGCAGGCTCTACTGGCCCAGGAGCCTCTCATACGCATATCTGCATTCCTGACCCGGGAGCCTCTATTCTGGGGGCTCCCTTATCAGGAGCCTTGGCTGAGGTTCTTCCCAGGTGCCTCCACTGAGACTTCCTTACTAGTACACCATACAGGTTGGGAATCCCTCATCCAAAAATCCAAAATCCCAAATGCTCCCAAATCCACAACTTTTTGAGTGCCAGCATGACGTTCAAAGAAGTCCTCATTGGAGCTTCCTGGATTTTGGATTTTTGGATTTGAAATGCTTTTCTGGTAAATATAATATAAATATTCCAATATCCAAAAAAAAAAATCCCAAATCTGAAACATTTTTGGCCTCAAGTATTTCGGATAAAGGATACTCAACCTGTGTCAGTTTGCTCGGACTGCCATAACAAAGTACCACAGCCAGGGTGGCTTAAACAGCACAGTTTGATTTTCTCACAGCTCTGGAGGCTTAGAAGTCTAAGGCATGGGTATGGCTGGTTTCTGCTGAGGCCTCTCTCTTTGGCTTGTAGACGGCTGCCTTCTGCCTGTGTCTTCACGTGGTCTCTTCTCTGTGCATATGTGTCCCCATCTCCTCTTCTTATAGGGATTCCAGGCATATTGGATTAGGGCCTGCAGTAATGACTTCATTTTACCTTAATTATCTCTTTAAAGGCCCTGTCTCAAAATACAGTCCTATTCTGAGGTCATGGGGGTTAGGACTTCAAACTATGAATTTGTGGGAGGGGGTGAGTGGGGGGGGGAAATGGAACACTGGAACCAGCCTGTTTGTCTTCTTCTTCTTTTTTTTTTTTTGAGACGGAGTCTCGCTCTGTCGCCCAGGCTGGAGTGCAGTGGTGTGATCTTGGCTCACAGCAAGCTCCGCCTCCCCGGTTCACACCATTCTCCTGCCTCAGCCTCCCGAGTAGCTGGGACTACAGGCGCCTGCCATCATGCCCAGATAATTTGTCTGTTTTTAGTAGAGACGGGGTTTCACCGCATTAGCCAGGCTGGTCTCAATCTCCTGATTTTGTGATCCTCCCGCCTTAGCCTCCCAAAGTGCTGGGATTACAGGTGTGAGCCACCATACCCTGCCTCTCTTCTCTTTTATCTCTTGCCTGCACTGTCACAGTAAGTTAATAAAGTCTGGGTTGGTGCTTCATTTGGACTCATTGTCTTAAATGACTGCTTTAACAGCTGGAAGCTCAACAGAGGCTGGAAGACTGACTTTTGAGGTGATTCTTAAAGTAGATTCCAATCAACTAATAAGAATGGTGCTGCCTGGAGACATGCGTGCCCGTGCACTTGTGGGTAATGTCCATTCACTTCTATATTTAGCAAATATTTATTGGCATCTACTATGTGCCAGGTATAGGGGATGGCGATATAAGGGGCTGGAAGTACAGTTACAAGGCAGAAAAGTTCCCTGTCCTCACTGAGCTAACCTCCCATAGGAAGACTGTAGCCATTGAGTAAATATAATAATTGCAGGTTGTTATTTTGCCTTAGAGAGAATAAACAGGATTCTGTGATAAAAATTAAAGAGGAGATGATGGCCGGGGTGTGGTGGCTCACGCCTGTAATCCCAACAGTTTGGGAGGCTGAGGTGGGCAGATAGCTCGAGCCCAGGAGTTCAAAACCAGCCTGGGTAACATGGTGAAACCCTGTCTCTACAAAAAAATACAAAAATTAGCTGGGCATGGTGACATGTGCCTGTAGTCCCAGCTACTTGGGAGGTTGAGATGGGAGGATCACTTGAGCCCAGGAGGTTGAGGCTGCAATGAGCCATGACTGCATCACTACACTGTAGCCTGGGCAACAGAGAGAGAGAGAAAGAGAGAGAGAGATACAAGAAGAAAGAAAGAAAGGAAGGAAGGAAGAAAGGAAGGAAGGAAGGAAAGAAGAAAAGAAAGGAAAGAAAGAAAAGGAAAGGAAAGGAAAAGAAAAGAAAAGGAAAGATGATGTCGGTGCAGAAATCTGAGGGTTGAGAGGAGGGCAGCCTCACAATGAGGCTGGGAGAGGGTGACCCCGGAGGCCTGAGGCCCCTGAGGCGGAAACATGCTTGCTGTGTTCCAGGAACTCAGAAAGCCACATGACTGTTGTTGTTACATGTTTTGAATGTTGTCCCTGAGTGAGACCTCTCTGGTCTTTCTAGAATTTATACATATTTCATTTTATTTTTGTATGTATTGATACCCTTTCTGGTCCTCAAAAATATTTAAGTAAGTGATAAAACTAAAAAAGGCTGAGATGAGGGAATTGGGAATGTGGGAAAAGAAAGCAGGAAAAAGTGTAATTGTTTCATATAGGGGTTAAAATAGTAACTGAAATAGAACTGAGAGGGAAAAACGTGGTTTGAGGAATGAGTCAGATTGGGGTCAGACTATCTCCTTGAGGAAGGTGTCTGGTTCTCATAGATCAGTAGTTGGTGGTTGATTGGGTAAACTACCAGGAAAGACCTATTTTCATAAATCTAGGCTAAGAGGAAGTACTTGGGGTTTGGGGTATTAATTGGGCAGGCCTAGATGTGGCCTGGCCCACCTTGTAAACTTGCGTTTGCCTTGGAGCAGATGACTTACATGTCATTAAAGCTGCCAAACACCCCACTGACAGTAGTGTCAGAGGTGTTTGAACTAGAGAGACTCCATCTTGAGTGACAGCTAGGAAAATAAGGCTGGGACGTGCTGGGCTGCATTCCAAGAAAGCTAGGTATTCCTAGCCTGGAGATGCTTACAGTTAGGGGAATAGATTGATAATGTTTACTAAACAGACCCAGACTTGGGAGTGTCCTAATATCCCAATATCTTGAGAACAAAGGCATTCCTAATTTTGCTTTAAAGGTAATAATATTGATTCTTGCAAAATATAGTAATTACGAAAATTAATCCTTTATCACAAACCCTTGTAGCAGAGCACATCTCCCCGTGATCTTTTTTTATCCTATATAAAATCTTTTATTTATCCTTACCTAAAGATCCATGATCTTTTTTTGTCCTTACCTTACCTAGGTAAGACGTGTTCCTCCTCTTACTTTCGGGAATGCCCTATTCTGTTTATAGAGTAGCTGTTCTTTCACCACATTACTTTCTTAATAAACTTGCTTTTGCTTCGCACTGAATTCTTTCTCGCGTGAGATCCAAGAACCCTCTTGGGGCCTGGATCGGGCCCCCATTCCTGTAACAGTAACATGCCAACACTACACATAGGGAACAGGAAAATAGTGAGAGAAGTAGAAGGAAGAGGATTGCATGGAAATCATTGAAAAATTGGGCTTTAAGACTTCCAGAAAGAACTTCTTGAGTTTTTTCAAGAAGGAACCAGTTGGTACCAGGAGCCTAAAGTAGATGTACAGTGTCATAATTAAGAGTATGGGCTTTGGAATTAATAGAGCTGGCTTTAAATGTATTCCTTCCTAAAGACATGACCTTGAGTGAGTTATTTAACCTTTATGAGACTTGGTTTCATCATCTGTAAAATGGGGACACCATACAGTTATTATGAGGATTACATGAGGTAAATCATAATGCATCTGGAACACGGTTAGTGTTTAATAAATGGTAACTTTTTTCTTTTCTTTCTTTTTTTTTTTTTTTTTTTTTTGAGGCACAATCTCACTCTGTCACCTAGGCTGGAGTGCGGTGGCATGATCTCAGCTCATTGCAGCCTCTACCTCCTGGGCTCAGGTGATTCTCCTACCTCAGCCTCCTGAGTAGCTGGAACTACAGGGGCGTGCCACCATGCCCAGCTAATTTTTGTAGTTTTTGTAGAGTTAGTGTTTTGCCGTGTTGCCCAGGCTGGTCTCAAACTCCTGGGCTCAATCTATCCTCTCGCCTCCGCCTCTGAAAGTGCTGCGATTACAGGCATGAGCCACCATGACCAGTCATAAGTCATAACTCTAATTAAATATTGTTGAGAAATCTATTTTGGTAAGAAAGTCAAAATAATAAGACATTGATAAAAGGGGTCAGATGTGATGAGGTGCAGAGATTAGGAGAATGAGGCATCGTTGCCTGGGAAACCTCTTTTTGAATGGAAATAAATCATAATGAAGAAATATATTGTGACCAAAAGAATAACTCTCATTTCCTCTTTTCTCTCTGATTTGGCCATGATAAGCAAGGAAGGTGAGTACCTGAGAAGTCTCTGAAACTGGTGAGTCTGCCCAGAGATGGAAGGGCTGAGTTGGGCATGAGTGGAGCTTCCTGGCCAGAGCGGGCAAGTGGTCAGAAGTTAGGAGCTGAGAATAGGTTCTGGGGAGGCCCTGCTCATGGATTTCCATTAGGGTAGAAAAAACGAGTCTAGATTTCATTAGACTGTGCTTTCTAATAGCTGAGTTTAGTGACATAGGTATCAGTCTGCAATTACTGCCTTCCTTCCTGTGGTTGGTTAAAAACTTTTGAGTAACTAAATATAGTTTCTGCCATTTTAATTTATGAATCAAATCAACTAATACTGAGTGCCTACCCTGTGCCAGATACCAATCTAGGTTTATAGTAGTGAGCAAAATTGATGAAGCCCTACCCTCAGTGCAGTTACAATACAATAAAGAGGATAATTTAAAAAGGAAATGATTTGCAATTCCTGCTGAGGATGAAGAGAAGCGGGTAGGGGAATAGACACGGAGGTAGAGGGCAGCACTGCTTTAGATGGAGTTGCTAAGGAAGACTGCCGAAAAGAGACTTCAGTCTGGGAGAAGCGTGTTCCTGGGAGAGCGAACAGCATGTGCAAAGACCCTGAGGCAGGAGCAGACTTGGAGTTATTGAGAAACAGCCAGTCAGTGTGGGTCAAATGGAGTGAGTGGGGGGAAAGTGCGAGGTTGTTTCAAGCACATTTGTTTTAATCCTGATCGGAATGATCTAGCAGAAAGGAAGAAATGAGATGCAGTGGGGAGAGAGAGGAGAGAGAGAGAGAGAGAGAGAGTCAGGGGACAGGAGCTTCTCCATACCAACGATTAGGAAGATGAGCAAGTTAAGCAAATTCACGAGGTGAGGGGAAGGGGATGAGAGTTTGAGGAGCAAGTAGAATGTGTGAAATAACTTCCAGGAGAGTGAAAGAGTAAACATAGTGAAATATTATATCAATATAGAAAAACACAGTTCTCAATTGTCTATGGAGGGAGAAGCCTAACGGCAAGCATCTTCCTTCCTAAAGGAAGCTTCTTTCTTCTTTTTTTTAATTTTAGAGACAGTGTCTTGCTCTGTTGCCCAGGCTGGAGTGTAGTGATGTGATCATGGCTCACTGCAGCCTCAAACTCCTGGGCTCAAGGGAGCCTCAGCCTCCTAAGTAGCTGGGACTACAGGTGTGTACCACCATGCCCGGCTAATTTTTTTTTTTCTTTTTTGTGGAGATGGGGGTGTCACTTTGTTGCCCAGGCTGGTCTTGAACTCTTAGGCTCAAGTAATCCTCCCACCTTGGCCTCCCAAAGTGTTGCGATTACAAGTGTGAGCCACCACGTCTGGCTTAAAAATATCCTCCTTACCTGGTTGTGTCTGACTCACAGGCTGGTGGTGCCCAGCAGGGGAGATACATGTTTTCTGGCCAAGCCCAAATCTCTGTGGTGCCCAAATCTCCAAGGCACCAGCAGATTCAGATGCTATACCTCATACTGCTAGACAGCTATTCCCCTTCTTCCTTGTCTCTTGTCTTCCCTTCTCCAGCATCCCCTCTTGGGCTAATTCTCAGGTTCTATCTTGGCTCCACCACTTAGACCAATTGCTCCACCTCTTTGTGTCTGTTTCCTTCTCCATAAAAGGGTCTGATGCTTGTGTCTACCTTGTAGATTTGTCATGGAAATTGAGTTAATGCATATAAAGTGCAAGGGGCCACGTCTGGCACATGGATGTTTCCTTTTGTCATTACTACCATCAATGCAGCTACTTCTATGACTGCTGCAGCACTGTCTATGGCTAGTGGTGCACCCATATGTGCCAGTCGTCATTGCTTCTGAGGTTCCCAGACTGCAGTGGGCAGAAGAATCCTTTGGAGTGCTTTTACAAAATTCTGATGCCTAGCTCCCACCAGAGATGCTGATTCTAGGTCCAGAAGGGTCTGCATTTCCAGCAAGCACTCCAGTGGTTCCAATGGAGGTATGATCACACCACCTGGTGTCTACTTCATGGATGACATCTCATTTAATCTTCAAACCACTGCGTAAGATAGGCAGTATTAACCCATTATAATAAAGAGAAAATGGAGCTCAAGGGAGTCTACATAATTCAACTTACGTTCCATAGCTGTAACTGGTAGCCATCAGGATTTGAATTTCCATCTATTCTACTCCAAAATGTAGACTAGTTAAATGAGTCAAAAGGAATGAGTTGAAATGAATTCAAAGGACTCCCCCACCTAGAATTTGGAGTTTTGCAGACAATTGCTTATCTGCTTCTTTTTAAAAAGGGGTGTGTCCAACATGGCACATGTATACATATGTAACAAAACCTGCAGGTTGTGCACATGTACCCTAGAACTTAAAGTATAATAATAAAAAAAAGGGTGTGTGTGTGTGTGTGTGTGTTTGTGTGTGTGTTTAAATACCTGGAACCAACTTTGAGTCCCTTGTTTTAGCTCTCTCTCAAATCCCTATCTCTAGGAACCAGGCACATTAGAGATGTCATCTTCCACCCCCTGGTGCCATGAAACCTTGTGTGTGGGAGTCGCAGAGCTGGGTGTTCACCACTCACCCCAGTATATTTAGGAAACATTCAGGAAATTCACAGAACACTTGCCCAAATCTTCAGTAACCACACCTAAGTGCCTTTGTGACTCTCAAAAGGGAGAATGCTCTGAACAAGGTCTTTGCAAAGGAGCAATCCCAAGTTAGGAAGGGAGTCCAGGATGTTCTACACATCAGGCCTCCAGCTGGCTTGGGTTTGGGCACTTGAGACACCGTGGCCTCCGGAACCTTAGTGAGTGATGGCTATAGGAGCAGAGGTTCATGGAAACATGAATGTGGTAATTTGTAGTGGGGCTGTTGATGGATGAACGTTGGTTAAATGCTTATCTTGCCAGGCTTTTTGTGCTGCCACAAGGGTGTGCATCTGAACCTCTGCCAGACAGATTTCTCTCCCCAGCTGGGTCTCTTCCCATACATCTGATACTGGGCAGGTGTATGGAAAGTCACATAATTGTCATTCCAGGGCTGTTTCACACTGTCCAAATCTAAGACAGCACCTTTTGATGTAGCTCACAAGAGCAGCTTGGCCAGGAGGAAAGTGTTCCAGGTCATAAGTAACATTATCAGGCACACACACAGTTCCTGGCCCCAGCATGACCTAGCTGTGTGGTTTGAGATGAAGCACTTCACCTCTTTGAGCTGTTTCTTCATCTTTAAGTTTTGAATACTTTGATATAAAGTTCATGGTGTTCTGGAGATTAAGCAAAGTAAAGCACAGTGTTCCTTTGCTGGGCTCCCATACTCCAGTGCTAGCTTGCCCCAGCATCTTTTGGTAATGTGCAGTGGTTGAGTTACTTCTCTTGTCTCCCACTAACTTTCTTTAGGGACAGATCCAGCTCTTAGTGCTTGTTTGTTTGTTTTTACCACAGTATCTAACATAGTGCTCTACCCATGGTAGGTAATTTGGATAAGTTGAATAAATGAATGAATGTTCAAACAAAACCCCCCAGAAACTATGTTAGGGAGCACTGCTATAATCATCCTCTAGCTTCTTGGAAGAATATAGTATTTACATTGTGAATTCAGTTATAAAGTATTACACGTGGAAGGCTTTTTAGTTAAGAAAGTTCATAAAAAATGTTAGGAACTAGGAGAGACTACTTTTTTCCGTCCTTCTGAAAAAGGGTAGGTCATTCTGTGGGCTTCTGGTTTATTCTCTGGAGACTGCCAAATTTGGAGCTCAACTCTGCTTAGTTGTTTATGGGAACAGTCCTATCTCCTTTCTTCATAGCCCCTTCTGTTACATTTTCTGTTTCCCATCTGAATAAGCTAATAATGTAATAGCCTTGGTGCAATTCCAAGTGTGAGTCCCTTGTTCTGTTTATCTTTCGGTGTTCTCATCTCTCTGTCTAGAATAGCATTTGGTACAGAGTAGATGATCATCATAGGTTTGTTGCATGGATGGATGAATAATTGAACCTGGGAGTTCTCTTCTCTGTTCCTTTTCTTCTCCGACTTCTATCAGTTTTTGTCCTGCTTTATTTATTTATGGGTGTTTTAAAAATATCGGACGTCAGGCACAGATTTAGATTATGGATTAGTCATAACACTCAGTTTATGAGATATTTATATACACAAATATATATTCCATACATCTGCCCACTACCAGATGTATGGGAAGAGACCCAGCTCGGGAATACATTATCATTACATACACACGCACACACACGCACAGACATATATGCACATATATATATATACACATACATACATATACACACATATATATGCACATATATATACACATACACACATATACACACACACATACACATATATTTGAGACAGGGTCTCCATCACCCAGGCTGTAGTGCAGTGATGCAATCATGGCTCACTACAGCCTCGACTTCCCAGGCTCAGGTAATCCTTCCACCTCAGCTTCCCAAGTAGCGGGGATGCATGCCACCATGCCCGGCTAATTTTTGTATTTTTTGTAGAGACGGGGTTTCGCCATGTTGCCCAAGCTGGTCTTGAACTCCTGAGCTCAAGCAATCCTCCCACCTTGGCCTCCCAAAGTGCTAGGATTACAGGTGTGAGCTACTGTGCCTGGCCTATATATGTATTTTAAATAGTAATAAGCATTCATGAACTTGCTACCAAAACCAAACATAGAGCCTGGATAATAATTTATGTCTAAATGTATGGTCCGCCCACCCCCATTCCCTCTGTCTCTTACATTCTGGGGAAATAATCATCCCAAATCCTTTATTAATACTTTGCTTTTTTAATATAGTTTTTATTACATCTATATGTATTTCTAAAAAGTAGGTGCTTTTTATTTTGCTTGCTCATAACTTTATAAAAAGTATATCATGCTTTTTTCACTTAATATTGCTGAGATTCATCAATATTGTTTCATCCATATTGTTTCATTGTATATATTCATTTACTCATTATTGCTTGTATAGTTATTAATTGTGTGAATATACCACTGTTAGTTCATCTACCCTCCTGTGGCTGGGCAATTAGGTTATTCCCAGGATTTTGCTCTTATGAACAGTGCTACTGTGAATAGTGTTGAATATAATACCATTGAATTTGTGCAAGAGTTTCTTTTTGGTTATGAGTTTGAGAGTAGAATGCCATATCATAGGAAATGTGAATTTCAACTTTAGGTGGTAATACTAAAACAGTTTCCAAAGTTTTTGTACCAATTTATACTCCTACTATGTCTTTTCTAACTCTGGTTATCATCAAACTTTAAACTTGAGTCTACTGAATACGTATAAAATAATATTGCATTGTGGACTGCCTTGATCACTAATGATGGTGATGGTGAACATTTCTTGAAATGCTTATTATGTTTATTGTGTTTATATGTGTTTCCTCTTCTGTGAAATGCCTACTTTTGCCCGTTTTCCCATTGAACTATTTATATTTTTCTTATTGATTTGTAGGATTGTTAGGAATTTGGTATGTATTTCTGATGAGAGTTCTTTGTTGATTTTAAGTTCTTTGATCAGTTATTGATTCTTGTGTAATAAACTACCCCCAAAACTTAGGGGCTTAAAACAACGACAGTTTTGGCCAGGTGCGGTGGCTCACGCCTGTAATCCCAGCACTTTGGGAGGCTGAGGCAGGCGGATCACCTGAGGTCAGGAGTTTGAGACCAGCCTGACCAACATGGAGAAACCCCATCTCTACTAAAAATACAAAATTAGCCGGACGTGGTGGCACATGCCTGTAATCCCAACTACTCAGGAGGCTGAGGCAGGAGAATCACTTAAACCCAGGAGGCAGAGGTTGCAGTGAGCCAAGATCGCACCATTGCACTCCAGCCTGGGCAACAAGAGCGAAACTCCGTCTCAAAAAAAACAAAAACAAAAACAGTTTTTTCTCTCACAATTCTGTGGGTTGACTGGGTTCAGCTGGGTGATTCTTCTGCTCCATGGGTTGTCAGTTGGGGTAACTCACTTAGTTGCATTCAGCTGGTGGCTAGGATGGACTGGATGGCCTAAGAAGGCCTCACTAACATACAAGATATCTTGGTGCTCTCCCATTTGTCCTCTCCAGTTGGCTATTTTGGACTTTCTCACAGAATGGTGATTTCTGGGTGGTTGGACTTCTTGCCTGATGGCTGGCTTCCGAGAGGAAGGAAGCAGAATCTTCTAGCCCTTTTAAGGCCTAAGCTTGAATGTCCCAGAATGACACATCTGCTATAACAAAGCAAACAATCAAGTCAGTCTGGATTCAAGAGTAGAGACTAGCCTCCAGGGCAAATAGCATCCACCTTTTGATGGGTGAAATGGCAGGCACAGAGAAAGAGAGAAGGAATTTGATGGCAGTCATCATTGGAGACTATTTATCACTTTTGCATTGTAAATATCTTCTAGTTTTAACTTTTCACTTTTTAAAGGTGTCTTTGATGAAGCAAACTTCTTTATACATCTTTTATTTTATTTATTTATTTATTTTTCATAGAGACGAGGTTTCACTATGTTGCTCAGGCTGGTCACCAACTCCCTGGGCTCAAGGAAACAAAATTCTTTTTTTTTTTTTTTTGAGACAGAGTCTTGCTCTGTCGCCCAGGATGGAGCACAGTGGTGCAATTTCAGCTCACTGCAACCTTCGCCTCCCAGGCTCAAGTAATTCCTGTGTCTCAGTTACAGGAGTGTGCCACCATGCCCAGCTAAAGGAAGTAAAATTCTTAATTTTAACATAGTCAGATTTATCCATCTCTTCTTTTGTAGTCAATGCTTTTTGTATCTTGGCTTAAGAAACCTTTCCTTGCTCTCAGTTCTAAAAGGTAGACACCTTTTTTTCTACTATGAGAGTTTGAAGTTTTATTTTTCACATAGAAGTCCTTATTTCATCTGAAGTTGAACTGCATTTGTGACTTGAGTAGAACTCTGGTTTTATTATTTCCCCCTGGATCTAGAATATTCCTTCTTTTCCCAGTGGTCTGACATACCACCTATGTTATATATTAAAGCTTCTTAAATGCATGGGCTGTCTGTTCTGTCCCATAGGTCTGTTTGTCTCATTTTGCCTTTCCTTAATTACAGTAGCTTCATAATAAGCCCCGATTCCTTGAAGGGCAAGTTTCCTCCTCCTGGTCTTCTTCTTCAGCAATATCTTGGTCCTTTAAAGTTTCATATAAATTTTAGAAATATCTTACTGTATTTTAAGAAAGTCCTTATTCAGGTTTTCACTGGCATAATATTGTCTCTGTAGCTTAATTTGGGGAGAATTGATAAGTTTTTGATATTATCTTCTAGCTAACTCTCCATTTATGTAGATTTTCAAAATTCTGTTAATACTCTTTAAAATTTTTATTTGTCAAATTTCTTTTGAGATACTTGATGTTCTCTGAGACTATTATAAATGGCATTTTCTCTTTAATTAAATTTTCTAGTTGTTTGCTGCTATTCTACAGAGATGCAATGACTTTTGTATTTTAATGTCACATCCAGCTACCTTGCTAAAAATCTCCCAGTATTTCTAAAATTCTCTTTAGCAGATATATTTGGGTCTTTATTTTCTCTTTTTCTCATTCCTTTTGTTTTTTTTTTTTCGGAGTCAAGTTCTCACCCTGTTGCCCAGGCTGGAGTACAATTGTGTGATCATAGCTCACTATACTACAGCCTCAAGCTCCTAGACTCAAGCAATCCATCCCAGTCTCCCAAGTAGCTGGGACTGCAGACACATACCACCACACCTGGCTAATTTAAAAAAAAAAAATGTTTTTCTTGCTATGTTGCCCAGGCTGGTCTCAAACTCCTGGCCTCAAGTGATCCTCCTGCCTCAGCCTCCCAAAGTGCTGGGATTACAGGTGTAAGCCACTGTGCCTGGCTTCATTTGGAGGTTTTTTTTTCTTTTTTCTTTTTTTTGAGACAGGGTCTTGTTCTGTTGCCCAGACTGGAGTCCAGTGGTATGATCTTGGCTCACTGCAACCTCAGCCTCCTGGGCTCAAGCGATCCTCCCAACTCAGCCTCCCAAGTAGCTGGGACTACAGGCAGGCACCACCACACCCAGCTATTATTTTTGTATTTTTAGTAGAGACGGGGTTTCTCCATGTTGCCGAGGCTGCTCTAGAACTCCTGGGCTCAAGCAATCCGCCCATCTTGGCCTCCCAAAGTGTAGAGATTACAGGTATGAGCCACTGTGCCCAGCCTCATGTGGAGTTTTAATGTAAATAATTTTATCTTTAAATAAATAATAACAGTTTTATTTCCTTTATTCCAAATGTTATACATCTGTTTTTTTCTCCTGCCTTTAAAAAAATCCTTCTTGTTCTTGTCTCTTGCCCATTTTTTACTTTCAATTCTTGTGGAAAACATCAGGTTGAGTCAGAAATGGCAGAGACATAAATATATAAGCCTTTTTATTTTGTGTATACCCATGAAGCAGTAAAGTTGGTATGTGCATCTGTTGGAAGATATGGCTACAGAAAAAATCAAGTGGCCTGTCCCAGTGATACTCATGGGAAGGAAAGAGCCTCCTCAATGATCTTCCATCTGAGAAGTCCCATGGATTCTCTTGTCTTCTGCTCCACAAGTTTGATTGTCTTTTCTTTCTTTCTTTTTTTTTTTTCTGGTAAATTAGCTAGCCAGACTCAGTTTAGATGATCCCAATTTTTTCGGCAACATCCAAAGCATTGTAATCAGGAGCCAGTTGAACATATGCCTTCTTCTCTCCATCAGGCCGAATCAGGGTGACTTTGGCCACATCAATGTCATAGAGCTTCTTCACAGCCTGTTTGATTTGGTGTTTGTTGGCTTTAGCATCCACAATGAACACAAGTGTGTTGCTGTCTTCTGTCTTCTTCATGGCGGACTCAGTGGTCAGCAGAAACTTGATGATAGCATACTGGTCAAGCTTGTTCTCCTGGGGGCGCTCTGCCGAGGATATTTGGGCCGCCTCTGGAGTCGCCGTGTGGTGGGCCGCCGGAAGGTGGGTGATGTGCGGATCTTATTTTTTTGTGTGGCTGTGGACACCTTTAAACACTGCCCTCTTGGCCTTCAAAGCCTTCGTTTTGGCTTCAGCTTTAGGAGGGACAGGAGCTTCCTTCTTCGCCTTTGGCGCCATCTCGTGAAAAGACCGCAAGTTTGATTTTCAAAAGTATTGTCAGGTATTGCACTTTTAAAAAGCCCCACGAGGTTGTCTTCTCTCAAAACCTTGTTGCTTGGTGCCAAGGCTTTACTTGCAGGATTAGTCATAACCTTGGCCTCCCTGAGAAAGTTCTTCAAGCGCAAGTCTACTTATCTTGGTAGCATTTCCACATAGACTTAATTCTCCATGAAGACCTCAAGAAAAATGATTGAGAAGGCTGGATAGAGTTTTAACACTTAAGAAAGTCATTCTTCTGATTTTTTTTTCACTTCTAGATCCACAGTCTGATTTCCTTTAGGGCACTACTAAATTCTTTTTGATTCTTCATATAGGTTGATTTGCAGTAAATATGACATTGGGATGTAAGGTAAAAATTACTGAAAGTTCAGGAGTAAAACAAATGAAAGAAAAGAGAAGGAATATTTTAATAAAACGATTTGAATAAAAACTTTTACCCTGACCGTTTAAGAGTAACTTAAAGAAGCCAAACTTCCTAATTATTAATTTTTAAATATATTATTAAATTTTTAGAATAAATTTTTCTTTCTTTTTAAAGTCAATGTTTACACTGATCTTTTTATTTTTCAAACAGAAAGTGTATGTTACACTTTTGCTTGTTAATGTTTAACTTAAGCTTGTGGACTCTTTGTTAGAAATTATTTTATATGGCAAAAAATTTATCACCTAAACTTGGCTAATACAAAGTTAATCCAGAAAAACTATCATCTAGGACATTACTGGTTTGACAAGTTGTTTTTGTAGATTCTTTGCTGTCTGTCAAGGTTTTTTCCAATAGTCTTTAGAAATAAACAGAAAGTTTGACTCATTTTTATTACCTGGGCAAAGCTCGCTCCTTGGAATTCACCTTTAACTTATGTATCTATTATATCAGTCAGACTTCCAAATGTCAGTGTTGACACTAGCCTGTATAATTGTGATGCTGTCTTGCCTATACACTTATTTTTTAAATATGTGCTTTCAAATTATTTATTGCTCAGACTTGAAATATATATGTGATATATATAGTTTTTAGTGCCCACTAATTGTGAGATCAAGGGCTAACGTGAGTGCTAAAGCTCCTGAGCCTGTGTTCTTACCCAGTCTGCTGAATGACATGGACAGGAGCTGCAGAAGGACTGGTATATCAGCAGAAAGGCTAAGATGATTCTAAATGAAAGAGGCCTTCAGGCTACTGTGAAGGCTACCATTTAAAACAAATTACAAGAAATAATGTATGTTAGTGATTATGCATGGATGTATAATAAACCAGAGTTGTAGCTGTTAGAGAGTTACAGGGTAGTGTTAACTTGCTATCCCTGGACCCTGGACTTAGGTCCTGATTCTACCATTGACCAGTGGTGTGGTTCTTGGGAAAATTACTTAACATTCCACTCTCTTTCCTCATCTGTAAAATAGAGGTGATAATAATAATCTTAGTATGAAAATGTAAACTGGGTGGTGCCCAGTGCATAATAGGTGCTCTACAAATCTTCATCTTAATTATTATTATTACTTTGAAATTGAGAATTACCCTAACAACCTAGAAAGCACCTTCTGCATTCCTCACGTCTATAATGTGGAGATGGAGATAAATGTAAATTAGAAGCTTTCCCATTTTGGGGAGAGATTTTGCTTCTAGCCAGATGTAAATCTTCTAAACTTTGAGGAATAATAACTAAATTCCCTCATCAAATAACTAAATGTTCTGGTAAAATGTTCTCTAGGGAGAAATAAAGATCATAGAAGGGAAAATACTGATAGTAAATGTTTAGATGTCCTAGCTTAAAAGTTATTCATGGCTGGGCGTAGTGGCTCATGCCTGTAATCCCAGCACTTTGGGAGGCCGAGGCAGGCGGATCACCTGAGGTCAGGAGTTCAAGACCAGCCTGACCAACATGGAGAAACCCCGTCTCTAATAAAAGTACAAAATTAGCTGGGCATGGTGGTGCATGCCTGTAATCCCAGCTACTCAGGAGGCTGAGGCAGGAGAATCGCTTGAACCTGGGAGGTGGAGGGTGCGGTGAGCCGAGATCATGCCATTGCACTCCAGCCTGGGCAACAAGAGTAAAACTCTGTCTCAAAAAAAAAAAAAGTTATTCATTAAGTACCATATTATGACAATGCATTTTATAGAAAGAATCAACATTTTTGAGAAATGGCTGATGGAATTATTCCTTGGTTGAGTTTCTAGGGGGTGCAAGGCAGTGTATTGGGTTGAAGTGATACGGGGAAGAGCGGGAAACACATGGCCTCCGACCTCAGGAAATGGCGGGGCCACATACACCCAAGGTGCTGCTTCTGAGTTATAGAAATATTTTTGTATAATGTCGAAAGATAAAGATCTACACAGATACCTCACCATGCATGAAAGAACCATGAGTTGCATACTAGATGAAAATGTGTAGTCACACCTTTGGTTACATACCAGGATCAAATTTCTCTCTGAACACTTAAGAATTAACTTCTAAGATGCTGGCTAGGGGCAGAGCTACCTCTTTGTCACAGCACATTCCTTGGGAGGCTGTGGGTATAAGTTTGCCTCTTTGTCCCCATCCTATGTGATGGTTATATTCTAAGAGCATTTAGTTTGGGAGCAGATAGTTCAATATGTGAAGTCCATCCCTGGGAAGCATGATCCTCTGACCCACTTAAAATACATTCAACATAGAAGAAAGGCCTATGTTCAGGTTTTAGATGGTAAATGGTTGCAAAACTATGCAAAAACCAAACCAAAACAAAAACCAGAATCAAAAGAATCCGTCTAGCAAGAAAGAGTAATTCAATAAGAAGTTAGAGATTATAATACCAAACAGATTATCACCACAGGTAAAAATGGATCCCCATTTACTTACTGAATTAATACTGACTTCTCAGTGCTGGTATTCACAGCCAGCCACATCTCTCCATGTACCTGGCAAGGCTTGTCTCTCAATGCTTGTCCTCAAAGGTGAAACTGGACCAGCCGGCCCCTGTGCCTTTGCTCGTGCTGGTTCCTCTACCTGGAACGCTTTCCCTGTTTGTGCTCACTGCCACTTACCAAAGTCCTATTCGTCCTCCCAGGCACTGGACATGCCTTCTCTTCCACCGTGGAATATCTACTGCCATTGGCCGCAGCTGTCTACTCCATGGAGGCACTTGCTGTACACTCCTTCCCTGATGGTTGTTTGGATCCTTGATGCCCCACTGGGACTGTGGGGAGGGATCTTTTCTGTACCCCAGTGCCGCACACAGAATTGCACAGAGGATGACTTAATGAGTGAAGTGGATTTGTTGAAGTGAAAACCTCTTTTCATCCCAAATACAACAGGCTCTTCTTGAAGTGTTGTATGAAACAAAAACATAGCTATAAAGATGGAAGATAAATAGACCCCATATCCTAAAAACACCATAATCAGAGGCATAAATCAGTGATAAGTTTTAAGATAAATGAAAAAGAGAAAGCCTTACTACTGTCTCCAGAATACATTCCAGTGAATTTTAACAGCTGACATCTCTAAGCTGTATAAGATAGTCTTTGTTTGGTTCCCGGTATTTGCTATATGGATAAGAAAAAATTACTTGAAAGTAAAAAAAAAAAAAAAAAAACAAGAAAACGAAAAACAAAAAAAACCCACTTTTTTTTTTTCAGGGCCAGTTCTGTGACTATTGCAATTCTGAGGACCCCAGGAAAGCACATCCTGTCACCAATGCCATCGATGGATCTGAACGTTGGTGGCAAAGCCCTCCCCTGTCCTCAGGCACACAGTACAACAGAGTCAACCTCACCTTGGATCTGGGGCAGGTGAGCTACACTTTTAACTGGAGTGGGAACATGAGCTTAGATCACTGTTTCTATAGGGATTTCTGATATAATAATTATTGTTAAAAAAAAAACTTCAGTTTTAATCCCCTAATCATTGTTAAACCTGTTACGTTAATATTTGCTTCCCTTAAAACCCAGAACAGGCCAGGCACAGTGGCTCACGCCTGTAATCCCAGCACTTTGGGAGGCCGAGGTGGGTGGATCACTTGAAGTCAGGAGTTTGAGACCAGCCTGACCAACATGGTGAAACCCCATCTCTACTACAAATACAAAAATTAGCCGGGTGTGGTGGCGGATGCCTGTAATCCCAGCTACTTGGGAGGCTGAGGCAGGAGAATCTCACTTGAACCTGGGAGGTAGAGGTTGCAGTGAGTCAAGATCGTGCCATTGCACTCCAGCCTGGGCAACAGAGAGAGACTCCATCTCAAAACAGAAACAAAAACAAAGCCTGGAACAGTGCCTGGCAGCATGCAGACAGATCCCCATCCCTGTCTATTAAATGAGATTAAAAAATAGTTGTAAATAGTTTCATTGGCAAAGACATTTTTATTATTATTTTTAATTGTGGTAAAAGAGACACAACATCAAATTTGTCATCCTAACCATTTTTAAGTACATGGTTCAGTGGCATTATGAACATTGGCATCATTGTGCAACCATCACCGTCATCCATCTCTAGAACCCTTTTCATCTTGCGAAACTTTCTTAATTGTCTTAATTAGGGAATTTTAGAATAATTACAATATTTTCTACAGTATTATAGGTAGTGTTTTCTAGAGGCACAAATGTGATCAGTCTGTTCTTTTTAATGAGTTTATTAAAGTTCACTTTATTTTATTAAATAAAAAATATGACTGCTCTAAAGAAGTTTTAAATGAAGCAATTAACTCATTTAGAACTCATAATAATCTTATGAGGTATGCACAATTATCTCATTTTATAAATGAGGAAACTGAGGCAGGGAGCAGATAAATGTATTTGTTGTGACCACACAGCCTTAACAAACCCCATCTCTACTAAAACTGAAACTGTGTTCCCATTAAACAGCAACTCCCCATTCCCCTTTCTCCTGCTGCTCGCAGCCAACATTCTACTTCTCTTACTGTGAATTAACAACTCTTGGAAGCTCATATAAGTTGAATCATATAGTATTTGTCTTTTTGTGACTGGCTTCTTTAACTTGGCATGATTTTTTAAGGTCTTGAAAACATCAGGGAAAGTGAAAGAAGCTAGGCATAAAAGACTATCTTATATGATTCCATTTATATGGAATGTCCTGATAGGCAAATCTATAGAGAGAAAAGTAGCTTAGTGGCTGTCTAGGGCTAGGGGTTTTGGAGGAAATTGGGGAGTGAATACTAATAGGTATGTTTTTGGAGAGAGGGTGATGAAAATGTTCTAAAATTGATTGTGATGATGGTTGGACAACTCTGTGAATATGCCAAGGACCATTGGCATGTACACTTTATATGGGTGAACAGTATGGTATGTGAATTGTATCTCAATAAAACTGTTAAAAAAAAAGGATTCATGGAAAGAGAGTGTTTCAAGAAAAAAAAAAGGAGAGAGAAAATAACTGTGTCGAATACTGTTGATAAGCCAAATAACAAAACACTGATAATTGACCAGTAAATGACCATTGGATTTGCCAGTGTGGAGATCACTGGTGACTTTGATAAGAGAGAATTGAAAAGTTAACTGTAGGGAAATTAAGAGAGAATGTGAGAGGAATTGAAGCACCTAATACAGAAATCAATTTTAAGAGTTCTGCTCAATGGGGCAAAAAGAAATGGAGGAGAATCATTGAAAAGCCAGGTAAAGAGAAGATTTCTTTGTTTATGATAGAGATAGCAACATGCTTGTGTGCTTGTGTGCAGATGGTAACGTAAACAGCTGGAAGAATACTGTAGCTATTATTAGAACATTTTCATAACTGAGTTTGTTATGTCAATACTAATACTAAAACTAATGCTAATACTAATATCAATGTTTATACTATTCTTTTTGCTGGGAACAGTTAAGCATAGAGTACAGTTCATATAAAAACTACTACTTGAAAGAAAGAAAAAGGTAAATGTAATCCCATAGCATAGAAATGGAATGATACTGAGATTTCTTAGAATGAATGTGTTCTTTTCATTTTGATTGGGCAGTTTTGTGACAGCAGGGCTTTCAACCTCTTTAGTCCATGTGTTGTGCTAAATTAGACCTCTCCTGAGAATATTTTCACCATTAATTTGTGTCTACAGGAATTCACAGAGAGCCTTCATGGTTCAAAAGACTCTATAAGCCTCCTTTCAACTATAAGTTAGTCTTATCCCTCTGACACCCGACCACTAGCATTCATTCAGTAGCTTCTGACAATACTAACCAAGAATTACCTACCATATCACTTTTTTTTTTTTAGACAGGGTCTCACTCTATTGCTCAGGCTGAAGTGCAGTGGTGCAGTCTCGGCTTACTGCAACCTCTGCCTCCCAGGCTCAAGTGATTCTGGTGTGTCAGCCTCCCAAGTAGCTGGGACTACAGGCGTGTGCCACCATGCCTGGCTAACTTTTTGTATTTTAAGTAGAGACAGGGTTTCACCATGTTGCCCAGGATGGTCTCGAATTACTGAGCTCAGGCAATCCACCCACCTAGGCCTCCCAAAGTACTAAGATTACAGGCGTGAGCCACCATGACCGGCCTATATCACTTATTTAACTGAGGGTTTTTGTAGTTAACAGGGAATTTTAATCCTTCAAAATGACCCATACTGAACTTACCCATGTCTGCTGGCTTGTTCTTTTTTCTTTAGAACTTTTTTTTTTTAAACCTACTTTAAAAGCCTCCTTTTGATGTACTGAAAAATTCCCTAATTAAGACAATTAAGAAAACATCAACATAGGAACAGTTCAGTACTTTGCTGGTTGCTGACAAACATGAGTCATGGCATGCATATTCATAAGGCCTGTGTCCACCCACCTGCTCTGCTCTGCAAGGCTGCTGAGAATGTGGGTTCTGGAGTCAGCCTGGCTCAGTTTGTCCTGATTGCTCTGCTCACTTGCTGTGTGGCCTTAACAAATATATTTATCTGCTCCCTGCCTCAGTTTCCTCATTTATAAAATGAGATAATTGTGCATACCTCATAAGATTATTATGAGTTCTAAATGAGTTAATTGCTTCATTTAAAACTTCTTTAGAGCAGTTGTATTTTTTATTTAATAAAATAAAGTGAACTTTAATAAACTCTCATTAAAAAGAACAGACCAATCACATTTGTGCCTCTAGAAAACACTACTTATAATACTGTAGACAATATTCTAAGAAAGTCTAGGAGCAGGAAAAGCACGATCAGTTATGTCGGACTGAAGACATTTCTTTCCTCTTCGGTGTTGGAGCATGACATGTTTTAACAAGCATGTTGTGTCTTGTAAGACTCCTATTTTTTGCCCCATTGGTAAGATCTGTGTTTTCTTCCTTTTGCTGGAATTAACCATGAGAATGTCATTGAGAGGTTAGATTTCATAATTAATAGTAACATTAAGACCTTAGAGGGAGAGAAGTGGGAATTTTGATGCATGGTTGAGAAATAAAATACAGATCATAAATTTGTTACTACAAAATCACTTCTTTTCACCTGCTAAGAACTGAAATTTGATTTTGATGTGCTGTCGTCAATTTGACAGCTTATGCTGTTGTGAGGGTCTTGTTTTCTTTTAGACTAGTTGGTGTTTTTCATTGTTATTTTTTTGGCCAATAAGTTTGACAAATAAAAACATTACCTTCTGGACTTGATCTTTTTTTTTTTTTTTTTTTTTGAGACAGAGTCTCACTCTTGTCACCCAAGCTGGAGTGCAGTGGCATGATATCAGCTCACTGCAACCTCCGTCTCCTGGGTTCAAGTGATTGCCTTACCTCAGCCTCCCAAATAGCTGGGATTACAGGTGCCTGCCACCATGCCTGGCTAATTTTTTTTTTTTTTTTTAGCAGAGATGAGGTTTCACCATGTTGGCCAGGCTGGTCTCAAACTCCTGACCTCGGGTGATCTGCCCACCTCAGCCTCCCAAAGTGCTGGGATTACAGGCGTGAGTTACCATGCCTGGCCCACAGACTTGATCTTGAAGGACAGTTTCCCCTTAAAAGGTGGTAAATGTAGGACAGTTCTGTGATTCACTAGAGGCATCATACTTTCTGGGGTTGTTCAAGTTCATTTAATTATACATTATGCAGTAGTTTCAGGCTATAGAATGAGAACATGATGTCTTTCAGGAAGATTTTGTATCATCTGGCCAGATATAATGAGTTCATTTTTACATTTAAAGCATGTAGATATCCAATTTTTAAAAGGAGAATCTTTGGAATCTAGGAACCTTTGTTCTGCCTGGATTCCTGGTAGGGCACGGGCTTTGGAGATCTCTCCCGTGAGATGGGAAGGTGTAGTGATGGGATCTACATACACACTCTGGACTTCCTCCAGAATCCAAACTCCAGAGTTCTACTCTATGGGCTCCCTATGTTCGCCCTCCAGCTCCCTCCCCAGGGTGAGGTATAGAGAAAAACACGAGGAGGTGGGTGTGGAGGGAGTTCCTATGGTCCATGACTTCAGCCCCCGCAGAGCAAGCCTGACTCATTGTGTTCCAGGGAAAAACAACAAAATTATCTGAAGAATTTTGAGGCTTGTATGCAATGTGTAATGTTTCCAAGAGTGTTATTTTGTTATTTAAACCTGTTAGTAGTAAAAATAAACAAAGACAATCCCTCACCCCCAATACCAAGCTCTGAAAAGGATTGAGTGTTGGCTTCAGAGGATGGAGGTGTGAGGAGAGAAGGTGACGTTGTCCCTGCTCTGCAGGGCTGTGGGGGAGTGAGGCCTGGAGACAGCAGATGTGGCTGCAGGGGCAGAGCTGCTGAGATGGTCCTTTGGGCCTTGTAGAGGCAAAGGCTCTGATGTCCATGGCTCCCTGGTCCCCCTGAGTGGCAGCTGGGATGGACAGTTCCCACACCTGTTCCCTTGTCCCGTCTCAAGGGCCTACATCTGACTCTGCTTCCTGCCTGAAGGCTCTTTTTAGAGCCACAGGAGCTTCTAAAAGCTGTGTCTAGAGCAACCTGCAAGCCCAGCACTTAATGCCCCAAGGAGCAATCCTCATCCTAAGAGGGATGGTAGTTGGTGGGAAAATACCGCATTTCCCTGCCTCTCAATGGGCCAGTTCTAAAGTGCCTTCTACATAATTCCTCAGAGTGTCCCTGGTGGGATGGAGCCGTGGTTGGGTTGCTCTGGTGGCAACCTACTCATTAACACATTGATTTTTGGCTTTTCTCCCTCCCTTATGTTCCTCTCTCCCCAGTTTGTGCTTCGTGAGGTCAACTCTTAAAAAAAAAAAAAAAAAAAAAAAAAAAAAAAAAAAAAAAAAAAAAAAACTACCTCTACGCCAGTCTTTGCCTCAGGGCTTTAGAGAGGGCCCAAACTAAGATAGAAGAAAGAGAGTCCCGATGGACATAGTGGTTCATACCTGCAGCCCCAACCACTCAGGAGGCTGAGGCACGAGGATCACTTGAGCACAGGAGTTAAATCCAGCCTGGGCAACTCAGTGAGACCCCATCTCTAAATAAATAAATAAACAAATAAGGAAAGGAAGCCTGGATTGAGACCCTGACACCCCCTGCAGGTGTTAACACAGGCAAATACTATGAAAATGTTATTTAAAATGCAAAAAATGGAAAATTCAGAAATTGTTTCTAAAGCTCCAAGGTTAAATGTAATGGGGAAACTGCATTATAAATTTTAAGGAAAAATATTAATAGGTCACAGGAGAAATGCCCCATTACTCTACCTTTCTAATTTTTCATGAATTCATCACAGACAGTGAACTCCCCAGAAGCCAGATGCAAATACAGGATCCAATCATCTGAGAGTGAATTCAGTATGTAGTTGCATTCTAGAATCATTTTTTTTTTTTCTGATTACCTTCAACTTTTATGAGACTTTAGTGGGTGAATCCAAAACATTCTTTGTAGCTGACTCAGATGTGGAGGGAGGCCTGGGTTAGTTTCTGATACTTTTTGGGCTTGAGGACTTTGGAGATTAACTTGGCTCTACAGATGGTTGGCTGATGAGGTCACTAAGGAGGGTGACTCAGCTGGGTCCCCGGGTAGACACAGCCCAATCCAGAAGGTGGATGGCTCTTGGTTTTGACCCAGTCTTTCTGAATTCCTGAGGAATTGTGTAGACTATAAGCTTCAGGAGGCCAGGGACTATGTCTTGTTTTGTTCGCTGTGTTCCGTTCACTACATGAAGTTTTGCTCCCAACATCTTGCACAGTGTTTAATAGTTGTTTAATACATATTTGCTGAGTTAATGTAGAATGAACCAAGGATGACTCAGCATCAGCCTGAACTTTCCCAGGGTATATAGCAATGGAAACATATCGCTGTGAGACCAAATCTCTGGTTGAGGGTGGAAGAGTTTTAGCTCTGTAATTAATTACGTTTCATTCCATTTATGACACTTGAGTCTCTCTGCAACATTTTAAGATTATTTTATAGCTATAACAAAATTAGAAAATACAGATTATATTTAGAACAATTTTGCTATTAATAAATGGTTTGTTTTTTTTTTTTTTTTTGAGATGGAGTCTCACTCTGTTGCCAGGCTGGAGTGCAGTGGCGTGATCTCAGCTGACTGCAACCTCCGCCTCCTGGGTTCAAGCGATTCTCCTGCCTCGGCCTCCCGAGTAGCTGGGATTACAGGCACGGACCACCACACCCAGATAATTTTTTTGTATTTTTAGTAGTGATGGCATGTTTCACCATGTTGACCAGGATGGTCTTGATTTCTTGACCTTGTGATCCACCCGCCTCAGCCTCCCAAAGTGCTGGGTTTACAGGCATGAGCCAATAAATGTGTTATTAATGAACATCATCATGAGGCACAGCCCTTGAAGTCAAACAATTCATTAGTGGGTAGAAAAACAGGTGCCAATAAAATCCTCTGGTCTACTAGGGATAGAATATTATCCTTTATGGTCCTTTAGTAACTTCAAAGTGTTAATTTGGGGTGCTTTGAAGTAATTTATACATTAGGAAGAATCTGGAAATTGGGTGTTTTCTTTTAATACATGAAAAACTCATTCTGGGTGCAGTGTCTCATGTCTGTAATCTCAGCACTTTGGGAGGCCAAGGTGGGAGGATTGCTTGAGGCCAGGAGTTCAAGATCAGCCTGGGCAACACTGTGAAAGCCCATCTCTATAAAAAAATAAAATAATTAGCCAGGCATGGTGGCATGCACTTGTAGTCCCAGCAACTCAGGAGGCTAAGATGGGAGGACTGCTTGAGCCCAGGAGTTGGAGGCTGCAGTGAGCTATCATAGCACCAGTGAACTACAGCCTGGGTGACAGAGTAAGACCCTGCCTCTATTAAAAAAAAAAATCTCTCTCTCTTTCTCTGTATATATGTATACACACATTCTATTGGTTCTGTTTCTCTGGAGAACGCTGATTAATACTGTGGCTAAATACAATGAAGGTATATTTCTCATCATGTCCAAACACAGCTGATCCTGGTTAAGCAGTTCCCCTCCAAACAGTGGTTCAAAGAGGTAAACTTCTTCCATGATTGGGTCTGCCATTTTCAACACGTGGGTTCCCAAGGTTGCCCCGTGGGTCATCTTTATTCTAACCAGCCCTAATGAGGAAAGAACATGGAAGATTCTGTCTGGGAGGTTTGTGTGGGCAAGACTAGAAGTGGCACATCAGCTCAATAGCTTGATATTGGCCATGGTGGGAGCATTTACACTATGGAAATCAGCAAATGTTACAAATCAGGGCTGCTCCTTTCCAAGAGCCAGTTTACCCAATATCTCTCTCGGTCTCTTCCATATCCCTCCACTTCCTTCTCCCTCCCCATTTACCATTTAGTAAACTCATTATGTCTTGTGCCGTGTTATCTCTGGAGTCTGGCTCTTCCTCCCCCTTGATACTGCACTATTGTAGTGGAGCCCGTGGCAGCTCTCCCCGTGATTAGTCCACCAGTCTTCTAACTGATTTCCCAGCATCTACTCTCAGCTCACCCTGTTTTAGAATCAGCCTGAAAGGAACAGAATCCATAGTGGTGAGGTGAGAAAGATTAGAAACAATCAGGTTGGCAGTCTTCCAAGGGTCTACCTATCAATCAATCTTCTCATTACTACCAGCGCAAAACAAAGATCTCAGTGTGCTGTTCTCCCTGATTAGTATCCTTTAGTGGTTTTCTATTACTTTTGGAATAAAGTCCAAGTTTCTTAACATGGCACATACGCTTCTTCAGTCTAGCCCCTAGACTTTTTGCCAGCCTCATCTTAAATGGCACTTTCTCCTGCAAGCCCTGTGCTATGTCAGTAGGGACCTAACTGTAATTCCCTGGATATTCCATGATGTTCCCCGGTTCTGGGCCTTATTTTGGTGCCATTCACAGTTCTTGGAATTCCTTCCCACCTTGCCTGGTCTGGCTATCTTCTTCCCAAGATAACTCAAATATTGCCTGCTGGAAACCCTTCCTGGCTGCCTGCTTCCCTCTGAGCTGTTTCTGTTTACTCAGAGGCACTTGCTAAGCTGTGCTGTAAAGGCTGATCCATTGTGTGCTCCTTAAGCTCAGCAGCTGTGTGAACATATTCTTTTTGTATCCATGGGGCTTAAAAGTCCCAGAATATACTGTGTCCTCCACTAAGATGGAATTAAATGGGAATGTGAATTCCAATACTGTTGTTTTCTTATTATTCCACTGAATTATATGTCTTGCTATCATCATGGACAGCTCTGCTCTGTTTTAAGCTAACATTTATATTTGTTGGTTTTCATAAAACTAGCACCACAAATATAACAGACATAACAGAAAATGAATTAAATATGTTTCCTTCCAAAACACTCAGTAGGCTGTAGGCAGTCAACATGAATCCAAGAAATAGGAACAAAGATAAAAACTGTACTAGGGAACAGC
>NC_072423.2:61492500-61497500 GCF_028878055.3 Symphalangus syndactylus | reverse complement strand
TGGGGTGTATTCTTTTCCAATAAACATTATTCTGATTTCAAATCATAAACAAGAGTTTACAGTCAATAAGACTAGCAATACCTCAGTTAAGTTGCAGATGTTAATAGAAGTAGTTTTCTTTTTTTTTTTTTTTTTTAAGGAAAACTCACTTGTCTCATTTAAGCACAATCACCAAAGTGGCATTCAATGCTCAAGTCACAAAATCATCCTTCTGGCTCCTATCATCACAGTGATTGGAAAATCTTCACTAACCTGAATGTCAGAAATAATGATCAGATTTAATATGACTTCATAAATAATTTAATAATAGACTTAGAGCATCTCATTCCCTATTCTGATTGGTAGAAAATCAATTGCACTGTGCTTGGCAATGACTGACTTCCCATTAGAGTTTTTCCTAATTACAGCCAAATACAACATCTTTGTCCTTCTGTAGAGCCAGACTGCAAAGTAAAAAGTTGTTTTTAACATAAATTTTAGTTCTTGTAAACCCTTAACAATAGTCATTCTTCATCCTCTCTAAATCAGTTTTGACTACACTAAGTGATGAGTCTGTTGGTACACACTATCTCTGGTTTCGAATGACAAAGCTTAACACATGAGTCGTTAACTATCTGTAATGACACTTAGTTGATTAATGCTTCAGTGACACCCAATTTGATCTCATGTCCACTATTAAATTGTAGCCGTGTAACATAATTAAGTGTTGAAAGATTTTATAAAGGAGGCAAAATTGGCTTTGAAGGCCATGCACATTTTTAAAGGTAAAACTGATCATACAATTCAGGCCTATTTCTCCCTGGAGTTTCAAGGAATTAATTTTTCACTAACATCTACTAGATGTTGTATTTTGGCATTTGCATTTATGAGTTAAAAATTCGTTTTGTGCCCAAATAAATCAGTTGCTATCAGTGGATTTATTTATTGGGACAATCTGATTCCAGTATTAAAAAGTCAGTGTTAAGAAAATATAGTTAGATGGGACAAAAAATATATGCTGTGGCATATTGTCTATATCATATAACTTTAGTTATCAGAGACAGACAACTTAAAATAATTGCATTCATAATTGTGCTACAGAGTTCATATGTATACTGAAACATAAAATTTTTACTTAGGGAAATGAGAATCTGATAAATGGGCATTATAAACAAAACAACAACAAAAACTAAGTGGTGAGTTACTAGGAATAACTGCTGTCTGCTCACCTCACACACAATCGAAATTAGAAACCATTACTGCATCGAAGACTTGCTCTCAATAGCAGTTAAGCTTCTTTGAATGGATTCCCTATTGTATAAAAAGTATGCCAGTCTTTGACTGCCAAAATCAATTAGTCACATTCATTATGCCTCTATTTATTAATGTTGTACACTTTATAATGCATGTGCTGATGGAACAAAAGAAAGTTATGGAATATCAAATATGTGTTATGATTAAAATCAGAGCAAGAGAAGTAATGATCTTTAGTCTTAAAATGGTTACAAAGCCACTGTAAAGATTAGGTTAGTGGTGACAGATTTATAATCTTTTCCAAAATGTAATCCTTACTAGTTCAGATTTTGCAATAGAACAAGTATGCGATTGGTTACAGGTTATTGGCTCCAACCATTATATTCATGAGACTATTGTGCTTCTGTCTACTGAAATCCAAATACACAATATAATCTTAACAGATGCAATTTTAATCTGTACTGCACTGTAATAATAAAATGGGGCAACATAAGGCTCTTTACTGATATAGGGTTCAGAGTTAATGCAATGATGCTAAGAATGACTGACTGGTATTAAAAATCAGCAAATAATTAAACCTTATGCTAAATGAATGAAGAACAATCTTGGCATTCTCTGGCGGGGTAGATTTTGATGGAATTTACTGTCAAGCTGCCACCCCTAAACTTTTCACATGAAATAAAAACTATAATTTGTCTCCCTGTAATAAATAGTGTTATATTGTTTATTTCTCCTCAAGTATTGTAGCATATAAGTTGATACACACCATATCATTCCTGCAGTTCTCTTTTGGCGGGAAGAGGGGGCATGAGGTAGAGAGTACATGTATTAATTGTTTTAACTGAAAAGAATATTAATTTCTTCTTTGTATTAATGTTCAAATTTAGAGAGTGACAGTATAGATATGCTAGAACATTTAAAGATTGAGAGGAAAACCATACACCCATTTAGGCCTGAAATTATATCAGACATTCAATAAATACATTTCTCTTGCCTCCTAGGATTAGCTTCTAAAATGCTGCTTGTGGTTCTACCCCAGTATGCTGTACTTTCCAAAAATTCAACTAGCTCACTGAGCCTCTTTCTATTGCTGATTCTGGCAAGCTATTCTATATTCCATCTATTGTGTTTAAAGAAACTTCCCCTCAAATTGCTAATATGAGATAGTCCAGTCGAGTCCTCCATTTCAGTCATGACCTCTATGCTTTCAAATTAGTTTCTACTTCAAAAAGCTTCCTGGCATCACACTGATTTCCTTTTAGGAATATTATTCCCTTCTACTAAATCCCACTTAGCTTTTCTTTCCCCTGAGCTAAACAGACTTGATTTATCAGTCTTCAAATTGCATTCTTAAAGCACTTTTTAGTACCTAAGCACCCAGGTACTGTGGTGATAGACATTACTAAATGCGTTTTAGAGTAGATAAGACATGAAAGAGAATGTGTAGAAAGCTGACATGCTAAACACAAATTTCAAATATAAATGGAAAGAGAGTTCCTTTACTTCCATTTCCATTCTTGTAGTAACATACCCCGTTTACTCCTAAATCTTCCCTTAAAGTCTCAGCTATCTTTTCTGGGTTATATGTGATCATCCAAACCAAGCTTTGCACATGAATTATGAAGCTTACTCAAGGATGCAGCACCCAATATCCACCTGTACATAAAAAGTTCTCTACTATTAAGCAGATATCATGTTAAAGTTGTGTGAATAAAAATCCCAAGGAACTGAAGCTGCATGGTGCTTTTTACTTACACTTTTTTATACCATGTAACTGAAGTATGCAAATGGTTTTACAAAAATCTTGTCACAAAGTATTCTATACTCTTCTCCAAATTTACCAGATTCAATAATTAGCAATAATGCATTAGATGCCAGTGAGAATGATAAATCTGAGTGCATCCTACAGTGATGCTGTGGGACACATATTCAATTTTTATTAAAATATGTACATTCCCATGGCTTGATTTCTTCCAGGCCCAGGGCTAGTGGGCCTGTGCTAATTTACATGGCTGATGGAACGCATAGGTTAATCAGGGGATAGGTGCTGGTTTGATGAGCCCCCAAGGAGGCCAAAATGCAGTCACTTCCTGATTATCCTCACACATTATTTGAACTGTGCATAATCTCTCTGACCTGGACACCTTTTCCTCATCACACATTCCATCCCAAGCCTGTCTCCCCTCCAATCCCTGCTAAATTCCTTTGTAGCCAACCATTCCCAAGGCTGCTTTCTGGTAAGGAGTGAAAGGTTTCCTTGTCACCTGACTGTTTAAGGCAACCACCCCTCATGCACTTCTCATTTTGGGGTGGAAGAACTGTAAATGTATCTGTAAGTGTATCATACAGCAGTATGTGGATGTTTTTATAAATATCGTTTGTATAAAGTGTTTTAGATTATCCATGCTTACTAGCATGAGGGGGAATAATTGAAAATTGCCTGCAGGTGGAAACGAGAGATAAAGCAGAAGGAAAAATATAAAAGGAAGTTAGCCAATAGTACTAAGGAGAAAAATGGAAAGAAAATTTAAGAAAAAAGGGTTTGTGTTCCAGTGCTATTTCTTTAACATAGAACATCCACTTGAAACACTGGAAATATTTTGTCAGATTATTAAACCAATTTTCAAATCTAACTCAATAATTCTTCTATTCTTTATTTCCTTACTTCAGCAATAATACTCTGTAAAATATCATTATTCTCAAAGTGTATCTAAGATTCATTGCTTTCATTTTATCTGGCAAAAAGTATGTTTTCCGAAAGACTGAAAGTACAGAGCGCTAATTAACTCAAGAGTTAACATATTTTTAAAAAAATTCATTTTTATGTTTTGGAAGTGATCACATCAACTTAAATTCTTTTTTTTAAATGAAACAACATCACCATTATTGCATCGATCAATTTGAAATAAGAATGTTTACTTATATGTATACCTTTCTAGAATTCTGGAAAACAAAAAATCAGATCACTAATTACTTTCTAAGCAAACATCAGAGGACATTTTCGGGATTAACACTTCTCTGTGACAGTTTCCTTTAGAGGAGAACTAACTCCGAAACCACCACAGAGACAACATATTAGCTTTTTAGATCTCTCCACCCTGGTCAGGTGGTGATGGTGAAGCTGCTGTTGTCTCCAGGGAGTGGAAATTCATATCAAAAAATCATTACACATTATATCACTCCATTCCACGTGAACATTAGTCTCTACTCATAAGGGGACCCAGGATTCAAGCTAGTATAAATAATGAACTGCTGCTTATTTTGAGAGCGCAGGTGGGGGAGACAGCGAGTGTTTGGATTGGTTCAGGCAGTCCTTGGAGGCCCTGAGAGAAGCAAGCTCAGTCTGCAGCTTAGCAGCTGCACAGGGTCGCCAAGCGTGGTCATCTCTCCACCTTCGTGGACACAAAGACTCACCCAATGTAACTTGCCATTACTGTAGATACAGTAATCCTGGCAACACAACAAGAAAAAGAATCACTTTTGTTCCAACTCTAAAATTGCAGTCAAGGCTCAGGAGACTATAAACAACATCTTTCACTGCTCTGACCCCCATGCAAATTTAAATCCCCAACCTTTCTGAGCACTGTTGGTGAGCAGCCCCATTACATCTTAATGACTGTCATTAATTTCTAAAGAGTGTTAATTTCAGATTTTTAATCACCCCTTAACTATTCAATTAAATTTCAATAAAATGTTAAGTACTTACAAGTCTTCTCATTTTTCCTAAAATACTTACCACATTAACATGACCGAGGTCCAGCAGTAAA